>NC_083283.1:30195536-30275536 GCF_963506605.1 Zootoca vivipara
TCTCCAGACTGGTGATTCCCAGCAACTGGTGTACAGAGACATACTGCCTCCTACTGTGGAGGTAGAACATAGCCATTATGACCAGTAGATATGGCATGGTCTCAGGTTCAAGTATTATAAGGGAAAGAAGAACTACTCCTTCTCCACACTATGCATGATCTGAAATACTTCTATTAAGGGAATCTGGCTGACAGTAGGAAATCTTAACCTATTTGAAAATAATTATATTAAATTGTGGAAAGAGGTTGAGAAAAGTTGAAGATATGGGAGTGAATGAAACCCTCTCTGTTAGGTAGAATTTCAGCCATTAAAATGAATATATTCCTCAGGATGTTGTTTTTATTCCAATCAATCCCGATTGTAAATCATTTAAACTGCTTAAAAGAATGAAAAAACGCCCACGATATCTCTAAATTAATCTGGCAGGGGGGAAAGGCAAGAATTAAACATAAAATTATGATAGATACAAAAGAAAGAGAAGGCTTTGGCTTGCCAGATCTGCAATCGTATTATGAGGCAGATTGTGTTGGTTAAAAGAATGGATTGTATTCAACAATGCAGACATTTTAGATTTAGATGGTCATGATTTAAAATTTGGCTGGCATTCATGCCTTTGGTATGGGGAGGGTAAAATCTATAAGTTTTATGAACCACATTCTTAGGAAGAATCTGTATAGAGTCTGGGGGAAATATAAAAATCTGCTGGAAAGAAAAACACTTTTATGGCTATCTCCCAATGAAGCAATTACAATTAAGAGAGAGAATATGGATAGACAATGGGTGACTTACAAAATAACTCTTACAAAATAAGGATACAGTATACTTCTGTCTAAAATGTATAATTTTTTATTATAATGGGAAACAAAAGACAAGCTAGTTAAAGCTTCAATGACACACTGGGCAATAGATATAGGACACGATATAGATCTTAACCTCTGGGAGCAACATTGGAAAAACAACCTGAAATTTACTGCATGTTATTCATTGAAAGAGAATTATTTGGAAATGATTCATAGATGCTACTTAACTCTGAATAGGTTGGCTAATATAAAAACAGAATCAGATATGAGTTGGAAGTGTAAAGAAGCAGAGGGAACCTGAGTAGACATGGTTAGGATTGTGCTGTTGGCCTGCTATTTTAGGCACACCACTGGACAATTTTAAAAATTTATTTTCACTTGGGAGTAAGCCCCTCTAAACTAAGATGGGTCGTAATGCCAAGTAAGCCTGCATAGGATTGGGTTTTATATGTGTTAGTACAGCTGGTCAGCAATGTAGTTGCTTTTATTGACATAAATCATGCAGCTATGTATTTTAGTAGCAAAAGAAATTGTAAGTGTGCACTGACCCTATTTGGAGTATCTATGTACAATGCAAGAGTAAGCATGAAAAATTCCTTGTCACACTTCAAATACCAGATATAGACAATGTTTGTTACAGCTAACTACTGTAATGCAATTCCTATGATATGTATAATTGGCCAGCATACTGCAGAAACATTTCTTTTAAAGAAACAGTTACAGAGAAATAGAAGTTTTGTAAAAACAATGAGAACATATAAACACTAATTTTCAAAGAATGGTGAGCTTAAAGCACTCTCTAGGATCAGTGTAAGAGGATAAGAGTGATAACCCTGGGCACTGCAAGGATAGATGAATATTAGTTACATTAAAGTACTAATTGAGTGGGCCTGAATGGTGCTTAAATCATTGATATCCAGGTGCTTAGCATTGCTAAGGATAAAGCAATTAGAACTCAGAGGAAGAGGTGATAAGATTCAACAAGGCAACCATTTGATGTTTGTCACTGAATCATTATTTTTATTTAATGGTAAACTAAAATATATTGTCCAGGATTAGAAACAAGTTTGATGTCCTTATTACTGTAAATAGTGACTTTTTGGACTAACTACAAAATTGTATTGAATGGACTATTAGAAAAAAAAGTGACAACTGTGTTAAATTTTAATGTTAGCCACTCATATTAAATGTATGGATTTCACTAACAGTAGTGTGTATCTATTTCTGATATCGGCTAACAACTAGATATATAGTAAAGGTAAAGGTAAAGGGACCCCTGACCATTAGGTCCAGTCGTGACCGACTCTGGGGTTGCGCGCTCATCTCGCATTATTGGCCGAGGGAGCCGGCGTATAGCTTCCAGGTCATGTGGCCGGCATGACAAAGCCGCTTCTGGCAAACCAGAGCAGCACATGGAAACGCCGTTTACCTTCCCGCTGTAGCGGTTCCTATTTATCTACTTGCATTTTGACATGCTTTCGAACTGCTAGGTTGGCAGGAGCTGGGACCAAGCAACAGGAGCTCACCCCGTCACAGGGATTCGAACCGCCGACCTTCTGATCAGCAAGCCCTAGGCTCAGTGGTTTAACCACAGCGCCACCTGGGTATATTGGGATAAATTATTATGATCTTTTGGTCTTCACATAGAATCATAAGTGTCCAAGCATGTGTCTTGCCCTTATAGCAAATGAATGGGCAACTTAACTGATCAATGATTGAACGGAGTAGAGATGAATGGACCATTCCTACCTGCAGCACAATTAACCAAGATGTATTTATGCAAAGTTAAAGATTTCTCCAAATGTTTTTAAATGAAATACAGTATCAGCTAGAAAGGCCTGGGAACATTAACTATGAGAAGCTTCACTGTTATACAAAAGATTGCAGTATACCTGAGGAATGCATTGCACCAGGAAAGAAGAACCTGTGACCCCCCCCAATGCTGTTGAACCCCTATTTCAATCAAACAGAGAGCTAACAGGAGTTGTTGTCCAGCAACGTTAAGAGGGCCACAGATTCCCTACAACGATACTGTATAGAGAATCACTGCAATTACTTTACATACATTGAAGCTTTAATCTCATCATCACACTCTGTACTTCCTGCATTTCATTTCCCTCTGATATCACAGGTATATCATTCTCTGTATGTTTACCTGTATGTTAGTGCATGTGTGTGTACTCAGGATGACATTCCATGTGTTTGATGAAGATGAAAGCTGGTCCATGAAAGCTTATGCCACAAACCTAATTTGTGAATGTGATACCATATACAGTGGTACCTCAGTTTTCAAACATAATCTGTTCTGGAAGACCGTTCGAGTTCTGAAACGTTTGGAAACCGAGGCACAAAGAGCGGTCTGCAAATTTAATAGAGAAAATTGGGGGGGGGGAACTCAGCAGAAGTTGTTCAACTTCTGAGGCGTTGACTTCCAGGTCAAACAGATGCTAAATTTATTAAAGCAGGGGTGTGGTGTTGAAGGACTTGCATGAGTAAAGGGGTGTATGAAGAAAGGAACGGTATATACCAAGCACTAAGGTGTACCAGGGTCTAACAACATAATCCTGTGCCTGCTAACTAAGAACTAAATCCCACCATATTCAAGGTGGAATGAAAATGAAATAAATGCACTTCTACTGCAACAATGAATAGAATATGTTAGTAGTGTTTAAGTTCAATTACCTTACCCAGTTTTCCCCCCTCATAGACATTTTCACTGATTGCAGTACAAGAACAGGGAGCTTCCTGGTTTGATCTGAGTTAAGAACACTCAATTGTTTGGCATCCTGAGCTCTTGTTAGGACACCTGGCTTCAATAAGTGCACTGGAATGTGTGAAAAATTCTTGCATCCCTATAATTTACTTGAATGGGATTAGAATTTCATTTGCTTCCAATTCAAATAGATATGTTTTTGTAGGTATGTAGGTCCAGCCACACTATTCCAGCTGACATAAAAGCTACATTGACATCTTCCAAAAGCTCCCATCTTATAATGTAATCATCGCTGCACACAGGTTTACTTTACTGTTTTCATTCCTCTCTCTCTGTGTGTGTGTGTGTGTGTGTGCGCGCGCGCATGTCTCAATCCCTTGATATGGTTATCTATGATCTGACTTGTTGCATTGCACTAGGCTTTCCTCAGAGTAGAACCCGCTGAAATTAATGAACTCTGTCTTGGTCATTAATTGCAGTAGTTCTACTCTGAGTAAATTTTATTTGACTCCCACCCAATATCTTTTATGAATTTTACATTTTCCATCTCAGTTCAACCAACTTTCAAAGGATTTCAGAAAGCGGTGAGACATGATTTCAAATTTTGGTGAGATATGAATGAATGAATGAATGAATGTTTATGAATGAACATGATTTGGACATATAGTGCAGCAATTGTAAGACTGATTAAAGCTGTAATGCTATATATGCTCATCAAAGAGTCAGCTCCATTGAATTCAGTGGAGTTTGTTCTGAATTGGTATGTTTAGGATTGCACTGTAAATGTGCCAAATAATGCAAACGCTACACTATAACATTAATATTTTGTTAGGTGGCACGTCAAAGAATAACAAATGTATGGCTGCATAAGCTTTCTCAGGTTAGAGTCTGCTTCATCTGCTCTGCCTGTTAAGTATCTATTGCCGCTTTGAAGCACTTATAGAACAGAGCTTATGTTAATGAAAACATATTTTCTCATTCTTCCAATCTTTATGTAAATAACTAATTGCATGTGAAGAACTTCCTCAAAGAAATTTTTGTCTATTTGATCATATATCTATCTGATCATAACTATGAAGAGGAAAGATTAAGAAGATTACACATTTAAATTCAGGTGCCATGTATCATGCTTTGAGTATGTGGTAGGAAAAACCCACAGGGGCAGGGAGCAGGAATTTTAACATATTTTGAAACATTTTACAAGGTTAGAAAACCAACTCTTGTAAAGGATTGCAACTGGGATCAGCACAGAGAGTGGGACTACAAGAAGACCCTGACTGAATATCTCTCACTGCATCAAACACAGATGTGAAGTGCTGCTCATAGCAAAACAAGGATATGTTAAAAGTGGGTTAATAAGATATGAAGCGTATCAGCATTGAGCATATATTAAAGAACTTTTGAGGAGTACTTTTCACTAATGAAAGATTAATATAATCTGCTCTTTTGCTTTCACTTCCACTACTCCATTAAGAGCCATTAGGAACATATATTTTCTGGGCAATGAAGATAGGATGGAGGGGCTACTTAGTATGTTGAAGAACGAATTCTCTTCCTCTCTTTAGTTTGTGTTTATTCAGAGAGATTAGCCACATCAGGTGAAAGTGTGCCTCATTCCTAACCGATACTTCATTGATTAGGTAGCTGCATTAATGGTTTGAAGATTTGGTAACTTGAGTGGCCCAGTTCATACAGTGAGCTATCTAGACATAACCTGTAAGTAGTGAGAGTTGGCCTGCACACATGGCAGTAGCTACGTGCACTACCCAATCGAAATATTATTTCACTTCCAGATGGCCAAAATGCTGACGCAGTAACTATGGGCAAATTTTGTCTTAAAGCAGAGCAGGTTATGTACTATGCCCTCATTCCTGACAACAAAGACACCAACAGATGTATGCTGTTGCACTTGCAGAAATGCAGAATTGGCTGGACTGAGAGAGCACGGGGCTTTGACAGAGCCAATCAGGTACTCTGAGGAAATGCTGAAAAGTCCATGGGATAATTCTGGCAGGTCACCACTTAATTCTCAGCTCTGCAATAGCAAATCAGTGTTATGAAGGGCTTAAGAGGAGTTGTAGAGTGCTATGAGATGCTTTACCAAGAAGACCCTCATACTCTGCTAACCAGCAGGGTGGGGGTGGGGAGCAGTGCTGAAACCATGTACCTCAAAAAAAAAAAAAATCTATTAGGTACCAATTTCTGGCCTGGAGGTAAGGACTGTAACAAAAAGTTAACGTAAGTGAGGAATCTAAACCTTAAGTAAGCATTTGGAAAAGGGAAAAAAAATCTGAGAAGTTTCAGATACAGTACTGAACAGGAAATTAAGAACTTTAGCACAATAGACAAGAAATCCAGGAGGAGCGGAAGAATAGGAACCTGAGGACACCGGTGAGAGAGGGAGCACAGGACTTAGATTTTAACCAACAAGCTCTGGAAGAGGAGGACATTTGGGAACAGGTTTTCCTAGTGAGAGAGGGAGAACCTGTTCCAAACAGACACTATGATGCTTGGGCAAATGAGTTAGAAGGGGCATGGAGATGCGCTCCTCTAGTGGGAGAAGGGGAGCGCCATCCATGCAATGGACAAGTTGTGGGAATGGAAGGTGCAAAAAATGAGAGGCGCAGGAGATGTGTTAAAGAATTTGTACAACAGAATGGGAGGGTGGGAGAGCAGCATGGGTTGGAGTGGACAAGAGTTGGTGTGGGATGAAAGATCTATTGGTTTTTAATTGATGGATGGATTAAAAAGGCCTGAAATTGGATTGTATTAAGGGACTGGTCGGGACACCCAGGGAAATGTTTTCCGGGGAAGGGAGGGGCTCCGGGATCGGAGTGAAGTAGCAGTGGAAGAAGATTGGAAGAAATCTAAAATTTATTTAAAGAATAAACATATAATAGATTAGAATTAGTGGAAGTGAGGGAGATAAAATAGAGGTTGTAGATAATACAATGGTGCGAAATAAGTATTGATAGAAGTTAAGGACAATTAAATTAAGAAGTAAGATCTAGATAGAATATAAAAGGATAAGATATAAAAGATTAAAGAATTAAGGTATAGTTAAAGTAATAATTAGAATTTATATAAGATTTAGAGTTTACTACGGAGGACATGTAAAGAACCGCAGAAGGAGGTGGAATGAGGAAGTCAATAGATTGGAAATAAGGGTTATAGTTAGAATTTTTGTTTTTGCATTTTTGTATTCTTTTTGTATTCTTGCTTTTTCTTTTTTATGTTTTGTAATTTTCTTTGTGTGTTTTGTATGTTTTGTTGTTTGAGAAAATCTTTAATAAATACATTATATATTAACTGTCTTTATAGCCCAGTCTTTACCATGATTATCTCACTATTTCAATGGGACTTGCTATTAAGGATCACAGGCTAAATTAGATAAATTCAAGGAAACAATATATTTTAGTGTATAGGCCCTCATTTTCACATGACTGGACCTTTGCCTTAGTTGCTAAATATTATCTCCTGACATGCTTTTATGAAACAAACTATTTCACACTGTGGTGAAAGTTCACGGAAAATCTATTAAATTGTAAAGATACCCAACTCATACTATTTGATAACGCAGCGAGTTAATAAAGATGGACTTGAGTTCAAATGCTAGTTTGGCTAGTTTGTGGTGTACTTCAATTTCATTTTTTTATTAGTCAAATAATTTCCTGAATATCTAAAAGTGCTAAAAATAAACACTACAGTGTTACTTAAATGGTGTTATTTAAAGGTGTATATGTAAGTTATTACATTAATAACACATTCCATTTTACTTTTCTTATAAAATGTTCTAATATATAGCCACAGAACTGACAGAAATGGATCTACCTACAAATGTTTGGGCCACCAACACACCCATTCCTTTAGTCACAACAGCAGCAACAATAATAATTTATCCTCTTCCTTTTTACTTACTGTTTGAACTTTGAGGAAATCCTGTTAAGGAAGATGGACCATTCATTCCAGGCAGAAGAACTGGAGGAAGGCCAGGGAGTCCTGGGTAAGCTGCTGGCAAACTGATTCCATGAAGTGAGCTGCTTTCCATCATGCCTGGCTGCTGTACCGTTAAGCCTAGAACATCTGTAGCCTTCTTTATACGGTCCAATTCTTGCTGTGCCATCAGCTGTCTAACAGTTGTAGGAGCTAAGTAGTCTTTTTCCCGGTCCAGTTGACTTCCCACAGCTTCTCGCACTTTTGAAATATGTTGTTTGGAAAAGATATGGTCTCTTACAGACAAACGTGCAGAATACTTCACCCCACATATAGAACACTCTGGTCTTGAGCCATCAGTTGCATTCTGATTGATAATGAATGGCTTCCCTATGTTAATTTTGAACTTCTTCTCTTTTGCTCGAGCATTTTGAAACCAAACCTGAACCACACGTTTCGGCAGGCCAATCTCGTTCCCTAGCATTTCGCATTCTTGCATGGTTGGAGTCCGATAGTCGCTAAAGCAAGCCTTCAAGACCTTAAGCTGCAGATTACTCATTTGCGTCCGAAATCGTTTGTGACCTGGCCGGTCACTGTTTTTAGATTTAAAAGGGTTGCTTGCTCCAAAAGGATTAGGTGAACTTGGATCAGCTATGCTTGATGTTTCACTGCGATCAGCATCAGGGTCATCAGTAATGTAAACACTTTGGTCAAATTCGCTATCTTTGTCACTATAATGCATTGACGGGCTAGTCAAGGAGAATAGAAATTTGTCATCGCTGTTCTCCATATTAGGCATGTTTGTGTTTTTTGGCAAACTGTCATTCAGAACATTTTTTGGCTCTTTAGGAGAGGATGTGGATTTCACATCTCCTGAACTACCGGTCATACTTTCCATTTCATTGTTTCCTTCATCTCCTGTTGTGGCATCGCTGATTGCTGTGTTAATTGATGAAGTCTCATCAAAGTCAGCTTTATTCTGGTCATACCCACCATCAGCAGGAGCTGTGTTCAGATTCTCTATGTCTTCATTGCATTCTGCTTTGAAGGAAGAAGGGCTTAAAAGATTCTTCGGTGACATTTCTGCAGTTTTACTAACTGGAGTTGAGACAGTAGAAGCTAATTCATTTTCACTTGATAAATCGATCTTTGTTAATGATAACGATGGATAATCAAAGAACATGTATTTGTGTGGGCTCTCTCCTCCATCTTCATTGGCTATCAAAGGACTTGGTGGCAAACTGTAACCTGCTTGTTTTCCTTCATTCCAGTGCCGAGAGCGAATATGACTTTCTAAAGCAGACTTTGCTTTAAACAGTGCTCGGCAAAAAGGACATCTTTTATGAGACTGAGCTGGACCTACTGCACGGAATTGTCCTTTTCTTTCTCGAGCTCTTGTATTCTGAAACCAGACTTGTACAACTCTCTTTTTTAGTCCTACTTCACGTGCGATGTGATCTAGCATTTTTCTGGTAGGATTGGAATCTAAAAGGTATTTTTCGTAGAGTATTTCCAGTTGCTCTGGAGTAATTGTAGTTCTCAATCGCTTATCCCGATGCTGGTCCTCACCACTGTTCCCCCCCTCTTTTTCACTACAGTTGTTATCTTCCTTATCATCCAGTTTTCGTTTAAGTGAGCCAGGAATTGAAGCAGCGTGGTGAGCTGTGTGAGCTGAGCTCACTTGGGGTGCCACCTGAGCTAAAGAACTGCTCAGCAATTGTCCAGTCATCAGAGGGTTATTTGGATCAAATATCATATAGGGCATATCCATAGGCCTTTCTAAAAACTGGGAATGAAGGAACTGATTTTGGGCTGCTAAGAAATGCATGTGCTGGTGCTCTTGCCAAAGTTCTAGAGTGGGAAAGGCAACTGTACACTGGTCACATGGGTACTGTAGTAACTGAGGAGGTAGACTGTTCTGAAGAGGCGTCATTTGGATTGCTAAAGGGCTGGAGGGAACAGGGGTTGTTTGTGACGCAGAAGGTGGTCTGCCTCCTATTTGGGATTGTTTCTGTTGCTGTGTTTGAGAAGCTGAGGGCTGTGGATCAGAGGAGGTGGTTGGTGCAGGCTGCACTGATTTGTTGCCTTGGGAGGAAGCCTCCACTTGCTTAGGTATGGTATCATTTTGCTTTGGCTTTTCTGTTGACTCAGGCTTAGGAGAGGTTTTTTCAGGTTCAGGTTTGGGTGATGGCATCAAAGGAGTACTGGAACCAGATCCAGAGCTTCCTGTTGTTAAAGCCATACCTTTTGATGAATCGGATGGGCCAGAAACTGTGCAATTCTTGTAAAGCATTTGATCTGTAGCATCCATGGAATCTTCTGTTTGGCTTTCATCTTGTGCATCATCATCTTCGTCTTTATAACATATCTTTTTCTGATGTGTAATTAAGTCAAAGATCCTAGGAAAAACTACGCTGCATTTTTTACATTGATATTGCATGTTGCTAGTCCGAATGTACCTCTCATTGGTGAGCTCCCTCTTCTCAGTATCTTTAGTTTCAGCTTGATTTTCATAACTTTTTCGAGCCTTCTGTCGTGCATTTTGGAACCATACAACGATAACTCGAGTAGGTAGGTTAAGTACAGTTGAAAGTTGTTCAATTTCATCATCTTTTGGATAAGCATTTGTGTCAAAAAAATCCTGCAAGACTCTGAGCTGGTAGTCAGTAAATCTAGTTCTAGATGATCGCTTGCTGAACGCTGAATCAGATTTGTAATGCTCTAAAGAACTTGGCTGTGGTTCAATTCTTATATCTTCCAAAACTGTTATTGGAGGATTGCTAAAATTATATGGGGAATCCTTGTTTCTTTGTCGCTCCTTAAATAGGGTGTTTCGAAACCAGTGTTTGATAACCTTTTGGGAAAGGCCAGATTTCTCAGCCATTTCTTGAATCTGTTCTTCACTTGGTGAATTATTAATATCAAAATATGCCCTCAAGATTTTTAATTGGTCATCAGTGATTCTTGTACGTGGCCGCTTGAACTGAGAATGCCGTAGGAAATTTGGATCTAATCCTAGCTGTTGCTGACAAAGCTGAGTAAGATCTGCAGACAGCGCATCCATTGGTGGCAGCTGGAGGGCAAGTTGAGGAGGCAATCCTTGGTGTTGCACTGGCTGCATCATAATTGGAGGGAAAAGTGGAAGGTCTAATGAAACTGGCAGCTGCACTGGCGGTGGTGCAGAAGGTGGTGGTGGTGGAGGTGGTGGGGGTGGCGGTGGAGGTGGAGGCGGCGGTGTTGGTGGTGGAGCCTGCAAAGGAGTAGGAGTAATGCTTTGAATCTTTCCAGAACTGGATGAAGAAGGTTGTGAAGAAGTTGGAGGTGGAGGCGGAGGTGGTGGTGGAGGAGGTGGTGGTGGTTCTGGGGAAGATGGTGAAATAGGATAAAGCTTGTCATAGGCCTCCCTGTATTGACGGGCAAACTTTTCTAATGCACCGTGTGGAAAGAACTGTCCATGAACATGTTCTTGGTGGCTCTTTAATATAAGAATGTTGGAAAACAATTTACTGCATGCTGCACATTCCAATTTGTCAGTATTTTCGCAATCACCAGTTTTATTTTTTTTCTGTACTTTCTGTCTATTCTCATTATATTGAATAACCAGCTCAAAGCCGAAGTTTTCCAACAATGCCTTGGCTGCATTTCCTCTTGCCCCAGAAGCAATTCTAGGTGGTGGGATGGTTGGTTCAGAGGACTTCTGCTTCTTTATATCTTTGTTTTCTTTCAGTCCTTCACTGTCACTTGTGAATTCTTGCTTTGGTTTTTCTTGTTTCTCTGAAATCTCTTCCAATTCCTTATATGGTGGTGTATCCTTCATCATCTGGCACTCAGCATTTACTGCACTGTTATGCTCCGTTTTCACTAACTTATTAGTTTGCTGTTGCTTTTGCGACTGGATTGGAGGTGGCGTCGCTTGATACTGTTGTGCTTGCTGCTGTAGTATCTGTAGCTGCGTCTGACCGACATGGTGCTGAGCTTGCATCTGCTGCTTCAGGTCTTCTAGCAGTGAGCCTGCCATACCCGCCATGCCAGGCATACCAAATGCAGCAGAACCGGGCAAACCCAGATCAGGGCTCAAACTGAACTCTGTCCCAGGAATATAGAATGGAAAAAGAAACTGTGGCTGCTGAAACTGCAATAGCGCCTCTGGTGTCATAGGAAAATGTGGCAAAAATGCTGGATTTAGGAACTGGGGTTGAAAGAAAGCTGCTTGCTGTTGCAATTCATGCTGGAGTTGCATCTGCAGTTGTGCTGGTGACTGGGGAGGATGATGTGTAGGCTGAGCAGAAACTAATTCAGAAACTTGCTTTTTATTTAATTCTTTGGCATCTATGTGGGTTTCCTTGCTGTTAACTGCTGGTAATATTGTAGGATCTACCATCCCCTGGCTGGGGCTGTTAACATTTCCTGTTATGCTGTTTCCACTCATTGCATTACTACTTGGTTCTAATTTTGCAGCCCTTGCCTTAGTTTGGTGAAGCACAGATCTCATATGAATTTCCAGTGTAGAACTTTGGCTATAAGAAACATTGCAAATGCTGCATTTGTAGGGTTTGTTGTCAGTGCTGCTGTTAGCTTCTTGAGGGACTGGACTCGATGCTTCCTGCAACACTTTTTTGAGTTTATGCAAATGAGACACTGAGTTATAATGAACCAAAAGAATGTTCTTTTGAGTGAAAGATTCTTTGCACACTGTACATTTATATGGGCGAGAAGGATCTAGAAATTTTTCCATAGTGAAATTTGGCCCTTTTCTAAAAGGTAAGGTCCGCTTTGGTTCTGAGCCCATTTCATCTGGAATGGAGCTACTATCACTTCCTACAGGACTTGCTTTACCTTCCTGGTCCATCTCGTATTCTCTTTCTATATCCTGTTCTAGTGCATGTTCATCTTGTGCCATACTTTCGTTTTCTGCCCAGAGTTCACCATTTACAGGTAAAGATGCACACAACTGCTGAATTTCAGCTTCACTGAGTTCTGGGTGGCCTGCTTCCAAATGTTTTTTTAAAGCCTGGAATGTACGGAAGCTACGTTGGCAAAGGCTACACATAGTAGCAGCCCGAATAGCATGATACTGGGAATGTATTTGAAGCTTCTGCATAGTCTTAAAAGCCAAGCTACAATGGTTACAACGATATTTATAGACATGGCGATCAGAAACAGAAAGCTGCTGCCTCTTCTGCTGCTCATTCAACTGATCAGGCAGTGATTCGGCGATCTTTATATCTTTACTGCTGTTTTTGTTCCAATCTGGCATTTCAGTAGATTCTTTGAGTGGCTTCTGTTCCTCTGTTTTAATTTCCATTCCAGTTTTTGATTCTTCAAGCCCAGAGGTGTTCTTCTCATCTGGAGGACTTTCACCTGTTGTTTAAAAAAGGAAAGAAATTATATAGCTCCATAGTATTTGAATATATAATACATATTAAAAGAAAGAACTTCCAGAGGAGGAGCCAGTATGTTGCAGCAATAACAACAAAGAGCCTTGTGCTACTGTAAAGGCTGTCTAATTTATTATGGCATGAAAATACCACAAGACTCTTTGCATCAAATGAAGGATGCACCAAAACACACCCACACCCACACCCCGAAACAAGGAGAATTTTGTTGCAATGAGTGACTATAGCTGTTTTCAAAAAAAATATACGTAGTTCACGAGCCTGAATTTTGGGCATAAGAACCCATCTAGAATTGAGTCAGACCAATAAAAATCTAGTTCCAGGGTTCTTCTTGTTGTTGTAAATAGATTCTTAAACACATTCCCCAAACACAGGACCAAGCTGTTTCTCTGATACACAAGGGATATTACCCACCTGGAAACTTATTCTTGTGAAGCATGAACTCTACAACTGAATTAGAGGCCCCTTCATTACTCTTACAAATTTGCTTTATGCAAAGTATCTGTAATTATCTCACTTCCCACCAAAGTGACCAGCACCACAAATGAGTCATGGTCTAAACCACTGAGCCTCTTGGGCTTGCTGATCGGAAGGTTGGCAGTTCGAATCCACACGATGGGATGAGCTCCCGTTGCTCTGTCCCAGCTTCTGCCAACCTAGCAGTTCAAAAAGCACACCAGTGCAGCTAGATAAACAGGTACCGTGACGAGAAGGTGAACAGCATTTCCATTTGCTTTGGCACTCACCACGGTCCTCTGTGTGCCAGTAGCAGTTTAGTCATGCTAGCCACATGACCCAGAAAGTTGTCTGTGGACAAACGCCGGCTCCCTCGGTTGGAAGTGAGATGAGCGCTGCACCTCATAGTCGCCTTTGACTGGACTTAACTGTCCAGGGTCCTTTTCCTTTACCATACAGTACATAGCTGTATGGACTAGGGGCATAGACTGGGTGGACTGGATTCAGCCTACAAGTCTTAAAATGTGTAACCAAACCTAGATGCTGTATCTGTTCAAAGAAACATATATACAGGTACATATACTGTATGCTATAAAAGTGCTACATTCATGAAACGCTGCTGAAGAAAACCAGGCCTTATTTTTCTTTGGTTAATATAGCAAGCACACATCAAAAGGAGAGGAGATTTATCAACAAAAGACTGCAATGCTTGGCATCTGCAGGCTTGCCTTTTTCTTGCAATACCTGAATATTTCCCAGATCCTTCAGCTGTCAGAGTTGCAGAAGCATCACAGTCAGATTTCTCTGAAGCAGCTGCTGGCAGTAGCATACTATTAGGCATCATCACATCTGGTACAGGAACCTTTAAAAACAACAACACATACACACACAACTGAGGCATGATACTGTGCTCACCAAGAGAATTGCACTGTTTATCACATCGTCATATATGACCAACTGAAACAACCAACAGTTTGATTAAATCTCGGAATTAATTCCACAGATGCAGCAGTGAAAATGGTATGGATGCAGGATTACTAACTGAAATGTCCCTAGCAAGACAGGTAAGGAGAGCTATTGAAATGCCCATTTTCTGTTACACGTCAAAAGTGCACTTTAAGCAGCTGCTGAGAAAAGGCAAAAACAAAATAACTACTTCTGAGCGTACTAGTACAATCCAGTTTGTACAAATTGGTCTTGAAATTGGGACTTTTTGTTTTCAAATCAGGTGGCAACTTCTACTGATTTTGCTTAGGTATATATATATAGCTCTGATATGGGGTTCCTGCTTTGCATTTAGGACCTTAAATCACAACTGGTTATCTTCCAGCACATGCCAGACCTATAATTCTAAAGATGCTTTCACATAATACTTCACAACACATTAGAGCTTTTTTGTGATATCTGAGTCAGGTTTGATCATAATTAAGAAAGGAAAGAATATGGAAGACAGTGTGGTTATAAATTCTAGGCAACGTAAGTTGCTGATACAGGTTTTAAATAACAATACATAAAGCAGTAGCCACACAAATGCTTTTAGCCTTTTAACTTTCCTGCCACCATATTACAGTACTACTGTATAACTTTTTTTTTAATTGCTCATATTTATTACCTTGTTTTTCGATCAAGATACTCTTTTGAAAATTACAATGAACTACAAGGCTAGGATCCTGTCCTATTACTAATAAAGGTTTCATCTCCACCATCCTGTAAATATAAAAACATTCTGGTACTTTTATCTGTTTCTTCACAATTTACCACTTCTCATAAAATTGCCAACAAACAGTAACTTCTTGTGTATTTAGCCCTCAGAACACTGTTTACAGTAAATTACGACGAAAATTCCCCTGCGGGGAAAGATAGTAGTAGAACCAGTTTAGGATGTGCATGGAGGCAGTGAGGTGAGTGCCTTGATCTTGAAAGGTGGTTTTTAATGAGTGCTTCAGATTCTTGTGTCTTTGAAAATTAGGGTTAAATGAATAGGCCAAAGGGATGCAGTAAGTTATTGGCAGGACTACGAAGAAATCTCAGGAGCCCAGGTTCCAAGTCTCTAGCTCTATCTACAATGCCATAATATATTCAGCATCACTTACAGTCCATGTACTTGTCAAATGTGCATCAGCATTTTAAACACTTACTGTCATAAGCAGTTTCTCTACACAGTCAGGAGACACACTGTGCAAATGGGTCAAATGCAGCTGAAGATGCATTTTGTTGCTCAGGACATCTTGGCAGAGGGGACAGCAGATAACAGGCTGCATAGAATGCTGTGACAGGACGTGCATCTGGATACGATTTGGGTCCCTGCTATTGTAGTTACAATAAGGGCACTGGTAAAACTGAAAAACATCCAACAAAGATTCAGCCCATTAGACAAAGCTTGCTTAATGCCCTGAGCAAACCGTCTGTCACTACAGTATTGCTAGCCCTCTTTTCAAGATGGCGCATCTCTTCCTGTTGCCTGCCACCTACAGTATCTTCCATTAATTCCTCACTACCTTCAGCCTCTATTAATACCCAGATACACAACTCACATGGGAAGACCACTGCCATGAAAAAAAGCTGCAGGTTTAGAAGGAAGAAGGAGACATGACTGGTGTCATTTGGGGGGGGGAATTGGCAGCAAAAGAAGAGTTTGGATACCATGTAAGTGAACTCCTTAGCTTATACAGATTTATAATTTTTATCTCATGACATCTTTTATTTTATAACACAGTATATATTGAGTGGCCAGTCAGGAATCATCTGGAAAGAAATAAAGCACCTGGGCTTAAAATATCAGATAATGGTAGCTGGGGTAAGTTTTGGACATGTTCTCTTTGGGATTCTGGATTTAATTTTTTTTTCCTCTGTAGGTCTCCAAACATCCAAATATCCATATATAGTGCTCTGGTAACTAGTTCTGACATAAGGATTTGCTTCTTATAATAAACGTGGGCCCTTTTATCTTCTTGCAACACTGACAAGGTCAGGAAGATGAACTAGAGGGGCAAGGTTTTCCAGCTGGTCTGAGTTGCAGGGCCAACACAGCACCCGATGAATTAGCACGACATAGGAATTCACCCCCAAAATATTTATGACATAAGAAAAACAATGCTACAAGGCAGTTGCAATGCTAACAACGCCAGGGCCGTCTCAAGCACGTCGGGCGTCCTGGCGCCGTGGTGTGGAGATCGCTCCGGCGCCCCCGCTCCGCTTCTTGCCGCGGCTTGTGGGCAGGCGCAGCATGCAGCACTGCGCCCCCCTACCGGGCCGGCGCCCTGCGCCAACCAGACTACCCCTAGAGCCAGCCCTGAACAACGCTAACAATACACTTTACCTGTTCGTGACCAAACTTATTTTCGTCAGAAAGTTTGGACTTTTTGGGTGCGCCATCTTCTTCTTTAGCTTGAAGTAGTGGTTGTTCCCCTGCTGCAGTAATTACTTTTGGTTCCTTCTCTGGTGTGTTTATTCCTGCTTCCAAGACAACATATAAAAATACATTATAAATAGCTAACAGATTTCCGGGTTTACTGTGACTGCAACCCCTTAGGGTGTCTTATTGCAATTTTAAATATTGCAGGGCTCCTTATTAAAGTTAAACCATTTTTGAAACTGAACAGGTACAAAGGTGACAGCACACTTATCTCTGAAGCAGAGCAGACTCTATAAATACATTAAAAATGTACTCTCTCTTGTTTAGATAACCTTATGTTGCTCTAAATAGTAATCAATAACTAGCTCTCTCTAGTATCTCAGTCTGAAATTTTATACCACATTAAGAGAAACAGATTTCACCTTCAATTCTTCGCTCTTCATTTAATTTGCAAGCATTTAAATATTTTTTCCTCCTTTAAAATATCGAAGGAGCACAATTATTATGTTATTCAAATAAAACCACCACAGTTACAACATCTGATACCAAATTTAGTAACCCCTGTGAAAAAAGAAAGGTTATTGAACAGCTAAAAATTAATTGTACACAAAGATCAGTCTTCTTTGTTGCATTGAATGTTTACCTGATGATGTTTAAATGTTTCTACAATGCTTTTAAAAGCAATAATAGCATTATTATTTTAAGATATTTTAACAGTATGTATTAAATTATATATTTAATATTCAGTCTGAGCTAGCTGCATAATACAGTGAGGAATGCACACATCAAAGAAAAGAGTGCAATTCTAATTTCCCAGTCCATAAGAAAATTCTTTCCAGTGTCAATTTGCCAGATAATCTCTTCTGCTAGGCTGGATATTACAACAGCATTGGGTAGGCATGTCACATACATCTCACGACAAACACAAAACCTCATTTACCAGCCATTCCAATCTCATCATAGCATGGCATCATCTGACCTTTTTTCTGCTGTTTATTATGAGTATTTCTAATTTTAACTTTCAATTTTCACCATCTTCCAGTCAATTTGCAACTAAATTATTTCCAGGGTGAGGACACTATCACTGGACAACTGGGTGCAAATACATCTTGAAATGCAATGAAGCTAAACCATTGATTGCTATCAGACCCAACATAAATATATTGTCCAGGGGTAATCTGACTGTATGTTGTGCATGAAGATTTATCTTGATTTTTAAAATCCATGTGGAGTTTATATAAATGAACAAATTTGCACCTTGTTGTCTAATAACCTAGCTTTAATTTTAAAATAAGGTTATGGCCATTACTGAAACAAAAGCTTAAAAAAATACTTGTAGAAAATATCAGGAAAGCAGGACCTTGAGAGGATGACAAGAATGGCTATATAGTTACCTTTGAAAAATAAGGGCATCATTGGGGGGGGGTATAAAACACTGTACTAATTAAGAAGACACATTATGAAAGGGCCAAATATATTTTTGTGTATGTACTTTTAAAATATATGAATACAGTTTATGATAAAAGCATTGAACGGATTCCTGTATTTCATCCCTATTGTTAAATTTAATTAGGAACATGCTAGTATTGGTAGTAAAAGTATCTTCTCTGACATTTTTAACAGAATGACTGATTGATCAACATGAACACAATAGATTACATAGTGGTAGCCAGGTCCTTGCCTTGGGTTTTTTTATTAATTCATTTTGCAAGTTGCCTATGATGTTAAGGAACTACATTACAGGTATTTTAAGACCAAAAATATATGATTTCCCAGTCATTCCAACTTTAAGCCATATTAACAAAATACTAAATATTTGCAGGTCTTTTCCCACCTAGCCTGGGAGGGTGGGGCCCTAACTGACTCCAGCTACAGAAGCTGAGGCTGATGTAGAGGCCAGAGGCCTGCCTCTTGACTGCCTCTTAGTGCAAACCCAGGTCATCGAGCCTGAGCTCCCACAGCCATCACCCGCCATGAACCACCATTGGCAGGATTGGCAGACTTAAGATAATATTTTTAGTCTCTTTCTAATAGTGCTGTTTTAAATGTGCACTTTATATCTGGCTTCTGTTTTTAATGTTAAGATTTTTTTGGGGGGGGGGTTCACTTTGCTGCGTTAAATGTGCATTCTGAATTTACCTCCTTTGCAATGTTTTATTTCACAATTTTTAAGTATAAATAAAAACAATTAAAACATTTAAAAGACAACAGTAGCAAACTAAAAATAAAAAAATAAAAGCCAGCTAAAGATGGATAAAGGCAGAGCTTAGCTCTGGGAATGTAGGTAGATTCTCTTTTTCTACCCACCTGACATCACCTTATCTGATCTCACAGTCTGGGCAGATTAGGAACGTAGCAGTAGGAAAATTGGTATGCCCATCACATTTTGAAGCCTCAACAATCAAAGCACCGTGCAGGGCTCTTTATAAACCTCATGCAGAGATTCCTGGAATGCTCTTTGGAGTCCCACCAATCACACTTCAGAAGGCAGATGTGCAGCACTTTAGAAGCCCTGCCTATCACCTGATTGGCAGGGCTTCAGAAGCCCATTTTGGCCCAGCCTAGCTGTGTTTTTACCTGCTTGCATTGGACATCATATATGACATCACTGATGTGCAGGTGGAATGTGGCTTGGACAAAATGGCCTGGTTGGCCTAATTAGGCCTGCAACCATCTCTAGTGCACACTGACTACTAGGGCATCAGACAGGAGTTTTCTTCTGTTGCAGATGCCAGGGATTGAATCTGGGACCTTTTGCATTCACACCATGTGCTCTACTAGAGAGCTACAACCCTTTGTATGTTAGCAGACACTTTCTGTGGCAATGCGGTTATAAGCCATTTAATACAATAATAGTCAATACTAGCACTTAAACATCAACCTCAGAAACAAATGGGCATCGAATACAGATGAAGTAAGATCGATCTATACCAGGCATCCCCAAACTGCGGCCCTCCAGATGTTTTGGCCTACAACTCCCATGATTCCTAGCTAACAGGACCAGTGGTTGGGGAAGATGGGAATTGTAGTCCAAAACATCTGGAGGACCGAAGTTTGGGGATGCCTGATCTATACACTCTGATCTTTTAGTGCCATACAACAGCCTGGCAATATCAACTGAATTTTCCAGACTGTTTTTGAGGGCAGCCCATAGAGAGCATATTAACCCTGTATCGAAGTGACAAGCCAGATCCACCTTCTTCAGGAAAAGCTGCAGGTGATGAATTAGCTGAAGTTGGCAACATACACTCATAGTGCCCACTCAAGTGACAGACTAAGAAGTATCCCAGGTTGCACAACCATTACTTCAAGGGAGAACTTATACCAGGAATTTAGCCCACTTAATTCTGTATTATTCTGAATATGTTTCTGTTTGTCCAGCCTATTCTCTCCTGAACCAACTTCACACACTGGTTTGTCAGCGACACTGCCTCCCTGGGATTAGAAAATGAAAACAAGCAGACTAGTGATGACACTTCAACCTATACCTCCAGATGACCTATCTCAGGGGTTTTATGCAGATGTTAAAAAGCATGGGAAAGAAGCTGGAACGCTGTTCCATGGGATAAAATAGCAGTCTTCCAGCACCACATTGAGTCCCTTTCGGAATAAGCAGAACCACTTCCAGAAAATTCAACAATCATACCCCACATAAACCAATCCTCCAGCTGAGTACAAACTCTAGCCAAGGACAAACACCAAGAGCAATCAAGGCAATTTCTGTTCCAAAACTTGATTGGAAAGGATCTTACTATCACCCTGGACCAGAGATGTCACCACATAGTTCAAACATTTACCCAAAATGGTAGGTTTGATACTGGATGTGAAATGTTAGGATTGTTTATTTCCCTTAACCTCCACAACTCACCCCAAAAAGATCCGAAACACTGCATCTTTCAAGGCTGCAAGCACCCTCAATCAGAGAGCCATTAACATATTTAGTGGTTGGCCTTAGTTCTTCAAATAACCTGGTCCACAACCTCTGGATGAACAAGTTTAAATTACCAGATGGACCTCAAGTTACAACCATCTCTGATTCTAAGTGGTGTCTAAGTCAGAAACCATGAAAGTGATTTTATTTGTGCAATAGTTAGCAAATAGGTCCCAGCAGCTCTTCTTGCTGGCCATGATAAGAAAGACTTCTAACCATGTGGAATAGGTCTGCTGCACAACACTGAATAGATGCATATCGGGACTGTGACAGCAGCAGTTGTTGATATTGTGTTGTTTATTATTAAATTAGTATACTGCCCTCCATTCGTAGATCTCAGGGTAGCTCACAATATAAAATTACAAGATAAAAATTACAAGACATTATAAGATGTATTGTTGCGGTCTATATGGGTCAGAGAGTGCCACCATTGAATTTCTGCATATCATATTATACATCCCCCCCCCCCGAGAATTTTGCCTGAAAATCTGGTTTGATGACAAAATGCCTTTGAGGAAGCAGAAAAACTGTGCACAAAAGAACTCTTTCAGAAATGTCTCAGAGTTGACATTAATGCCAATGTACCCCCTAAAACAAGAGCTATAGGGTTAATCAAATCTATGATTTATACCAACTGAGAGTCAGTTCTGATAATTGATATAATATTGAAAAATAAGTATTTCTGGAAATTTTTCACCACTAGGCTCTCCTTTCATGCCAATCTGAACCAAAAACCTCATGCTGGATTCTCAAAATCATTTGCATTTGCAAAACAGACACATTTGGCACACCCAATGTGTCAATGCCCTTGAACCATCACATGACACAAGATTAACAGTACTATGAACAACAATTCCTATACCTTATGTGTTCATATCTGTAGGAAGCTTGATTGATGTTGCTGCTTTGATTTGACACCGTGTTTAAATGTTTCAATTCATATTTTTTGAATCTGGATTTGATAAGGCATTAAAATGCAGATATTTTTGGAAATGAAATGATTTAGTTACCATGTGAATACTATGTTCTAACTCCCCATTGTCCTGCAGATTCTGAAAACCTATACAGTATATATACCCTAACAGAAACACCATGACCACCACATCTACATCAGTATTGATAAGGACATAAGAAGGGCCTGCTGAATCAGACCAATGGCTCATCTAATGCACCATCCTGTTATCACAGTGGCCGACCAAATGCCTATATGAAATCTGCAAGCAGGACCCGAGCACAAGAACAGTCTTCCCCTACTCCCACTGTGGTTTACAGCAACTTGTATTCAGAAACAATACCACCTCCAACTGTGGAGACACAGCATAAACATCATGGTTAGTAGCAATTAATAGCCTTATACCCCATAAAATTATCCAGTGCTCTTTTAAAGCCATCCAAGTTGGTGGCCATCACGGCCTCCTGTGAGAGCAAGTTCCATAGTTTAACTATGTGCTGCATAAAGTAGTACTACCTTTTATGTTATGAATCTTCCAATATTCAGCTTCATTGGATGTCTACAAGTTCTATTGTTATGAGAGAGAAAGAAAATAATTCCTCTATCCACTTTCTCAATGCATAATTTCATAAACTTTAACAACTCTACAATATTCTTTTTAAAGTGAGACAACCAGAACTGTACACAATATAATGGCACTATATTAACAGTTTTATTTTCAGTTTATTTCTTAATGATTCCTAGCATGGAATTTGCCTTTTTCACAACAGCCACACACTTGGTCGACATCTTCATAGAGCTTTCCGTTATGGCTCCAATATTTCATTCTAGGTCAGTCACCTCCAGTTCAGCTTCCAAAAGCATACAAGTGAAATTAATACATTTTGCCCCAACATGCATCACTTTATACTTGTTACATTGAATTGCATCTGCCATTCTACTGCCCATTCAAGATGTTTGGAGAGATCCTTTTGGAACTCTTAAAAATCACGTATTGTTTTAATGACCCAGAACAATAGTACCATCATAAAACCTGGCACCTCACTGCTCACTCTAAATTGTTTATGAACACATTAAAAAGCACAGGTCCCAGTATGTATCCTTGGGGGACTGTACTTTCTACCTTGTGAAAAACTTTTTGAAAGTCCAAGTATACTATGTTAACTGGATCACTTCTATCTATATGCTTGTTGACATTATAAAAAAAGCCAATAGGTTTGTGAGACATGACTTGCCCTTGCAGAAGCCAGGCTGGTTCTGCTTCAGCAAGGCTTGTTATTCTATTTGTTATCTTATCCTTAACAATAATTTCCACCTGCTTTTCTGGGATCACAAATACGAATACAGTATACCAAAGCACCGACCTGCTACCTCCCCCACATTGGGATATCAAATACAGTACAGTGGTACCTTGGTTTGCATACATCTTGGTTTGCATAAATTTTGGATTACAAACACGTCAAACCCAGACGTGTGTGTCTCGGATTGCAACCTTTTTTTGGATTACAACCCATTTTCGGGGGATTACGAACAATATATTTTTTGGGAGGCCCCATTGGCAAAAGCGCGCCTTGCGTTACAACCTGTTTTGGTTTACAAATGGGCCTCCGGAACGGATTATGGTTGTAAACCAAGGTACCACTGTACTACTTTTAGAACTGATATTGATTCATACTATTGTTTAACCACAGTTTGTTTCCTTCTATATCCCTAAGTTGATAAGTGTTTACTTCTACAGGGTGATTCCCATAGTAGATGGCCTGTCAGTACATGTTTCATCATAATACATGCATCAGGAAACAAAGCTTCAGTTCCATTTCTGACATGTGTATTGGCAATAAAAATTACTTAAGTATAAGAATTAAATCTAAGAAAAACTAGATAAGCTTTTCTAGTACAGTACTGCACAAGAACACACTAGTGTTCTTTCAAGGTTTCAGCACCTTAGCAAGATAAATTTAGATCAGTACTTGCGTTCTCAAATGAGAGGTACCAGTACCTGTGCTATGAATACGATACACTCAGCCATGGAAACTTTTTGCCCACATTCCAGATTTGTTATGACTATTCAGTGATGCAGGAAAACCATTTCAAAATTATTATTTCAAATGTCTGAGGTTTGAGCTCTGCAAATTAAATTTCCAGAACTAAAGGCAGGTAGTTAAAGCCCCTGTTAAAATTAGAAAGGGGGGAGGAGGAAATGCCCTAGATAAATAACAAATATTTCTATACCTGATTGAAAGTGCTAGCTCTACTTTTTTTATCATGGAGCAAGAGACAGGGGCATCTGTGTCTGGAAAGAGTGGAAGGAGCAAGTACTTCTAGCTAGAAAAAATAGCTGTTACCTTTTCATTTCTTAAATGTTAGAAGTTAGATGCATAATATTAGCAACACTTCATATCCAAACAAAAATGCGTAAAAACAGATATAAAAGAGAACAAATTAACTGTATTTTAGCTGGGGTCACTGGAATGCTCTGCCTCTTAATCTATATCCATTAGAGCCAATGCAGTACACAGACTGGGTCTAACAAGTTTCCTGTGAAGGGAGTGAGCCAAAGTTAAACCTTTGCACAACTAGCAGTTGCCAAAACAGCAGCAGTTTAAAGGGGTATGGTCTGATTTACCTGACACTTGTACTATTCATTGAACTGACAATGCATTATTTAAGGAGGAGATTTGGAAAAGTACAAATAATGATTTTCTACATGTATATCACCTCTGCATCTTAAAGACAGTTGATAAGACAACTGCTGGTGGCTATTTGCATAGATCTAAATTACTGTGTATCAAACGCTTATGTCTGCTTTATGTCCCACATGTGGAAGCTACACCAAATGCCTCCATGTTATCATGTTTAATTAACATTGTGGGGCATAAATGCTAGTATTCGGCTTAATGTGACTATGCCCCATTTAAGTCAAAAATTCTGGATCAAAAAGCCACTTTATGCCCAAATGATGGGCACTTGCTTGCATTTCCTTCCCTGCCACTTTGCCCCACCCATTGAATATGTGAGAAAAGAAACCAGGATTCAGCACTATGGTTAAGGCTTCAAAACAAGCCAGGATATGGTTTAAAGCTGTCTTAACAATTTGGATGTTTTTAAAGCCAGAGTTCACACATTATGGAAATGTATGGTTAATTCCTGAATCCTGGTTCATTTTGCCACATGTGAAAGGTGAAGAAAAGGATCTGGAAAGGGGCAGTCTGCAGGTGCAACTTGTTTGACACTGAGCCAAGGGATTTGGTTTAGTTTCATGTGAGAATGCTGCCATTGTGATTCAGTTCCGTAGTGAAGAATGTGTCACATGAACATCAGCTGTTACCAAAAGTGCTGCACTGGGATGAGCAAAATCCATGTCATTGATTGATTCATGAGGTGACCAGAATATTATGCTGCACTGTATGGTCCATGCTCACATGAGGGTTTAATATATGAAGTGGGCCTCATATGGAACACAATGCTTGTGTATGATCATCCCTGTTACCTATTTTTCTATGACAAATTATTTCTCATCCTATGTCTAATATGACTAATTATCAAACACTTCTACATTTTTCCACAAGTACTGACACAGAAAACTGATCCATTTAAGTCCAAAGCAGGACTGAATTAAAAATAAGCATTTAAGGCTGCAGTCCTATGCATGCCTAGCAAAGAGCAAGTTCTACTTAATACAGTGGGTTTTATGAGTAAACGTGTATGAGAGAGCGCTGTAAAAGTAGAATAGTCAGGTGTAGGGATTCGTGAATTATTATTTTTTTAAAGCTATGAAAAAGGTTATGTTAATAAGTGTGGGAATTCTGTACATTGTGTGCACAAATAAAAAAAAGTACTAAAAAACCCTATAAGCATGCTGGTTCATTATTTATACTGAATTTGATTTAAAATGTATAATTTAGAACTTCTGACATATTAGTCAAATCCAAAATAATTCCAAATTTATAAAAGCTAGTACAGTAGTATTTCTAATTAGAGTAGAATTAAATGATAACTTTTATTACAATAAGGAAGGTGAATTTCCATTGTTTCTTGTGTTTACTACTTTATTAAACTGTGTTCCCCTTAGCCATGTCAGAAACATATTACATTTTCAATGCAAATGTATTAATCTGGGTAAATTCCATATTAATTCTTACACTACGTTGAGATGTAATTTGGATTATAATTAATCTAAAGTGGCACTAGATTTAAATGACAATATAAATGAGGCATCAGGAGGCTCTTGCCTTCTGAATGAATATTCAGCAAACATAGCTTGATTATTGGCAAGTCTCTTTTAGAAAGCCTCGGTTTGAGATAAGGAAGGCAAGGCAGAACAACAGTTTACAGAACTGTTTGGGTACTAAACATGTTAATCCTTCCTTTTCTAATAGATTTGATGCTAAAGAGTGGTGATAGTATTTTTCCGGGCTAACTTGTTAAAGCTGTGATTAACATATTGGTTTTTCTGGGACTTCTTTGGCAAGATTTTCAACACTTAATTCAGGAGAAGAAAGCCTAAATTAACATTCAATTATACATAAGCAGTTATGTGGTCATTATGCATAGTAGTTAGCTGTGCTGAGAATTAAGCCTTTTGAATGAATGCCTGATAATGTAGAATTAGTTTAGAGAGGTCTATCAAAGAATCCAAAATGTGAGATTGAGAATTTGAAATATGAATGATTTTCAAGCTAAAAGCATTTTACACTGTTTCTAGGTTGCCGTTCTTCAGCAAACACTCCAGCATTGGTTGGTCCTAATTAAACCTGGTCCATCCAAGAGTATAATTCTCATAGAATCTTAGAAATTTCCCCACACTCTTTCTACTGACAACCACCATTTTTGCCTATTAGCCCATTAACACCATGGCTTATTCTAAGTTCTGAGGTCTTTACAGTAGATAAACTAGGTGCATAAGATCTCTGAAAGATACTACAAGGCTTTTTTGATGAAGCACATGGAAAAAGTTTCACAAGTGGCTTTGCCTATTTTTTCCATGACTTCCGTGTGGACTTAGTAATGAGCTTGAGCAGAAAGTTCTTCTGTCCATTACCTCTCTCAGAGAATGTATTTCAAGAAAGGGATAAGCATACTTAAAAAGAAGCCTACAAACCATAGGGTCACTATAGACTTCAGTCCCTGGATTTCAAAAGCTAAATAAACTCAGTACAATGTAGGTTTCTCAATGGTAATAGAGACTGGCCACAACATTTTGAAAACCAAATGCAAAATGAGCTATTTTCCTTAAATAAATATGGCATAAAGACCCATCAGTATCTTCACTATGTTTTAAACAATATTTTAGGAGTACAGTACCTTAAGAAATATCGGCCAATTCAGTTTTTACTAAACTTGCATGTAAAATGGTATTTTCTGTATAACTAAACGTCTTTATGGTGAATACAAGCACTTTTATATGCTGCTGTCATTGGAATACAAGGGAAAGATATATGACTACCTGAAACTAATAGGCTTCAACCTGTTTCAGCACTTCTTCTGCTTCAATGAATCCAGCATAATGTAACTAGAAATAGCGTGCAGCAGAAGTAGCCAATGTAATATTCATTGTGACCATAGATTTCCATCTCATACATAAAAAGCATGGATGAAGTCACATATTTGCCAAATCAAACACAGAAAAAGCCTTGTGTATCCATGCCAGATGCTGGCCTTGGGTTTGTTTGTGCACAAGTAAATGTCATGACATAAGAGTTTTGTTTTCAAAGACAGTAGCTTTCATTACTGGGCTTTGTATATTCCCAGAGATCAATATTACCCAACTCATAATCCGTTTTCAATGATATTTCCTCTTTCTTAGGCTGAATCATCTGTAAACTTTTTCACTGGATTTTCTGTATTCCCCCTCCCCCCAATTGAATTCTAGATAAATGCCCAGGAAGAAGGAAGATTCCTGAATCTAAGAACAGGAGCTGGGGTGGGAGAAGAAGCATTCCTACATTCTTAGGGCTGCAAAAATTGAAAGCGGGGGAAATTTCCAAGTGGTATCTAATCCTACGCTTATGAAAAATTAATATGCCATCAGAGGAATCACAAGTACAGCTAAGATTAATGAAAGGGGCTTAAAAAATTACAAGCACACAAACTGATTTGATTAAAAAATAATCTCACTAGTCGTCCTGTAATATTCTTCAACTTATCCGCATCTATCCTGTCAGATGGTTATGATTAAAAATAGGTCAATGGAAGGCTACTGATAGAAATCACATGCAAAATACACATGCAGTAGATAATAACAGGAATGTCCAGACGGTTTTAAAAGAAAGACTATTTAATAAGATTTTTTAAAGAGTGACAAAATTCTAGCATCTTACCAGAGTCTTTACTAGATTTTTTGCCTTCACTATTATTTCTCTCTTTCTCACACGTGTCTTTATCATCAGCAACAGACACTGATGAGCTTTTAGCAGACCCTTCTGCATCTTCAACTTGTTCTTCTGCGAATGAGCACAAAAAATTAAAAGAAGCTAACTTAGGGACCATTCAACATTAATTGTAAACATGTTCTTTAATTAGATCTGCACTAAATTTATATATTTATCTCAGAAAGGAATAAGTGAAAAGAATAGCACCTTAAAAGAGATCCGGTATTAATGATTAATCATTTGCAAAATTTCAGAATCAGTCCAGAAATTGCAAACATTTCTTTATCAGAACACACAGCTCTAGCCAGTGTGACAAATCAGCTGTTTCATATTTGCTATTCACTGGCTGTAAGTGATTTGTCTCAATACAAACATAAACGTACACACGTCGGGTCTGAACAAAGAAGGCACATGCAGCAATATATCTGAAAGCAAAGGAAAGCTTTCAAAAATAAAATAAATCCTATTAGAATCTGTACATCCTGCTAATTGCAATATGTAAGTGCTGTGTTGGATCTAAACATTGAGAACTCTCAGTTTTCATCTCCAGGAGGAGCTATTCAGGGCAAATGACACAACTTGGTATATTGCTTCTAAGGAAGCAGCATTACCCACACCTCACTTACATGTTCACACCAGCTAGATTACATGAAAATCTTCACAGTAACTCAACCCAATTTAATTATTCTGTAAATCTTAGCTATGCTGCTACTAGTGGATTAATCTGTTTATGCAGTTAGCTTCTATGCTGGGGCCATGTAGCACTAATCCGTGAAAGGCCTACTGTTCCTTTTCATCTTGTGATCATTTGTCTCTGACTGTGCTGATGTCACATTTTAATGAATTTTAGAAATCTGAGTAATACCAGATAACCAGACTTGCAACTCCCTACAGCACAGCATGCTGTTTTCATTGCAATACAAACAAAAAAGAAAGAAAGTCATATTTTGCAGTTCAGGTAGGAATTATACAAATTAGGAGGGGAAGGTAAAATGGGATTCAAAACACCAGGCTGCTCAATTTCATAAAATCTTTAATGACCATATAAATTAACCCTGGAAAGGCAAAAGGTCACAGACATACATTTGCATACACTCCTCTCTTCACTTTTGATAAGCAGAGCTTTTATGCAGGGAACATGATACAATTAACCCTTCAGGAACCGTACAAAATGCAGCTACCGACATTTTAAGTGTCAAGCATTAACTGAAAATTACACACTGCATAAAATTTTCATTGTAAATGCTATAGTGATTGAAAGGGGAAATCGTGGCCCCTTCCGCACCCCATGTTTTATTAATAACATTCTGACAGCAGAATGAAATATCCTCTGTCATATGGAGCAGCTGAGCACAGAAAAATTGCTACTTAGTGCCTTACTTGCCAACTCTGCAGTGGAGCTGCATGCACGGGTAAACAATTGGAATCAGCAATGCCGAACTATTAAAAAAACACATTTCATTTTTTTAAAAAATGTTTACTACAACTTTTAATTTTAAAAGGATTGAATGTTTTGCATTGATTTTGTTTGTATATACAAAGAAATGTTAGCAAATTAGATATCAATGACTACTTCATTCAAGTGTATTTGAAAGGGCGGAGGCAATCCTCATTTTTTTTAAAAAAAATATTGATGCAGAATGACCAGCACATATGGAATAAACAATTCTCACTGCCTTAGCCTGCTTTCTTCTTCCCCTCTCTCAGTGGTATTACTAATCAAACACTGTAGGCTCCCTGGTCACAGTAGGAAGCAAGACTATGTTTGTTAAGGGTGATGGGGGAGCACAGTTTGGGATGCTGTAAGCCTGTGATCGTGACTAGATTGGGTTGTATTAATGCCAAGTACACAGACACACACACTCACACCATGCATCTAGTCAGAACCTATGGGCTAATACAGCCTCTGGCACTTTCATTTTGACTCGAGCTCTGGAATGGACGTGTTTTCTCCTCCTCCTAGATTTACCAGTCCATTCCCTTTGGGCAGGAAAATGAAGTGTCAGAGTGATACTGAGTGTCCTTATCTTGAGGGGGCATAAAATTGTAAAGGCTGTCATGGTAATCATTAATAAAACAGAGAGAAGGAGAGAGAGAGGGGGGAGAGAGAGAGAGGGAGATGGGCAAAGAGAAAATCATAAAGGTACTAAAAGAATAGCCAAAGTATCATCATCTGGGTCTCATCAGACAATTTTTGCAGGGTGCTCTTTTTCTGGTATGTGTTTTAAGTATGAGAGAAATTCCCAGACATGTTCTCCTATACATCATCATGGTGTCTGACCTCTGCCTGACCCTGGCAACAGTTTGAGAAATCTAAATGTGAACAAAGACTCTGTGTCAGCAGCAGGGAGAGATTGTGGGGTAGACTTTCCTCCATCAACTTAATCGCAAACAGCAGTTTTTAGGCCATAACTTTACAGGGCTCCACCAAGCCACAAACACATAACCTTTGGAGGTGAAACTGCCCTCTACCCCTCCTCCCTTCTGTGATTTTTCTCAGTCCTCTGGTACTTCCTTTGATGTAGCAAGGCAATTAGATCTAATGTTCAAGTACTGCAAGCCTGTTTTATGGTTTCGAAGGTGAGAGCTGTTTATTACAGGTAGGCTCCCGGGGGCCGTAAAAGCTTTGCAAATTTTAATCATGCAAAAAACTAATCAAATGTAACTTATACACACCATAAAAATTAATATCATTATTATGCACTATTTAAATTGGTTGTCTTGGCTTTTCAATGGCAGACACATTAAGAAAAATATTTGGCATTCATATCAGAAATATGTCTGGCTTTCCTTTCGGAAACCTATTTCAGAGACAGAAATGACAGTGGAGCTGCTTTTACTGTCTTCAAAAAAGTGGCAAAGGGCTGCTGATTTCTTGCAATGTTACACTGTTGCAAATGTCTTTATGAACTACAGGAAAACGAAACGGCCACACATACAAGCATATTAAGATTCTGAGAAGTAAAAATATAGACTAATTCCTATAATTCTTATGGGATTTCCAAAACAAAAAGTAACGTCAGACACTTCATAGCATCAGCACTTCAGCAACTTGTACTCACTGCTTCAAAGCATATTGTTCGATCGTAATGTCGTATTTTAATCAACAAAGATATCTGGGGGAAGTGTGCGTGTATAAGTTCACACCACTATAGCTACTAAAAGATCTATGAGTGTGTTTAGATATGAACAAGTCCTTGTGGTCTGTTTTAAATTTACAAGAGTTCTACCTATATACGCTTACATATGTAAGCTTTGAAAATAAGTAGAACATGGAATTCAGTCATATTTCAATAGCTAACATAACACTCACCATTGCAACATGATATTTTATTCTCACCTGGTTTTGTTTTATCTAAATACTAAAATGCCTTTGAAGTCAAGTCCAAGTTTAACCACTGTCAGCCTTTTCTTTCCTGAAAACTGTTTTGAAGTACGCACAGTATTAAAAGCCGCACAGTTTGGAATGCTTATCATTAAAACTGGGCAAAACAAAAATTACCAACCGAAATATACATTTACTTATTATGTTTACACATTTAATACATGGGAAATGCCTATTTCAGAGACCAGTTCTTTCCATGTAATACTATGCTTCCAAGTTAGAGAGGCCCGTCTTAAAGATACTTGCCCATTTCTGCCACCACGAGTGGTGGGGAAGGATACAAATGGCAGAAAACATAGACCACCTGGAGAACTACTGTATTCTACACCAGCGTTTCTCAACCGCTGTTCCGCGACACACTAGTGTGCCGCGAGACGCTGGCTGGTGTGCCGCGACGTGCGGCAACGAGAAGGGCGATTTGCATTGTCACGTGCCTGGCGGCTGCCAATAAACAGCGCTAACCCGCAGGAAAGCAATATTTCTCCTCCTTTTTCCCAAAGCTCAGTGCAAACGAGCCTGGCGACCGCCAATACACAGCACTGACCCGCCGGAAAGCAATATTTGGCAAGTGTTTCTTACAGTCATAATTATAATATAGGGCGGCACAGAGTTAAATTTTTTAACTTTTTTAATGGTGGTGTGCCTCGTGATTTTTTCACGGAACAAGTGTGCCGTGGCCCAAAAAAGGTTGAGAAACACTGTTCTACACAATCAAGGCAGCAAGAGCAGGGATTTTGCCAGGAAGCCTGAACCTGCAGGGAAGCTTCCTAACAGAACTTGGATGGCAGGAGCTGAGTTTTCCCCAAGGACCTGTTGTCCCAGAGGCGCTCAGGTAGCAACTAAAGGACTTCATAGTGGAGCTGGCTGCTTCGGCTGCTTCTGGATCAGTAGGGCCCTGATTTGAGTCATTACACAGTGCCTACCTGTTTCCTCTGAGTAAGCCTTGCAAAACGGAGGCCTTGGTCAACAGAAAAGGGGCTGCAACAACACCACTTCTTTCCTTTAATGCACCTCCATCACTGTCACTGTGTAGCCTCCATGGATAGGGTGTCATCTGGGGGCGCTGGGTGTTCCTCGCCCTGTGGGGTAAGCTTCTGTGCCTACTCTTCAGATGTTTCATAGGGTCTGGAGTATGTGGGCACAGATGGGTCCTCCTAACGCCACTAGTACACCCTTGTGATATCTGTAACGGCCTACAATATTAAATGTGTCACTTTAGAAGTCCTTCGGTGTTCAAAGCTCTTCCTATATTTTACCTCAATAATGTTTACAACAACTCTAGATAGTAATCAGTATTATTGCCCCCATGTTGCCATTGGATAGGCTGAAGATAAAGTAGGTAATAATAATAATAATAATAATAATAATAATAATAATAATAGTGGGATGTCTACGGACACAAAGAGAATGGCCAAGGTGAGATACAAATCAGGGACTTCCTGGCTCGCTATACCAGCTCTTACTGAAAGAAGACTTTCTTAATAAGAAAAGCTGGACAGTAAATTAGTGTCAATTATTTAATGAATATTACTACAGATGCCAGGCCTGAAGGAAGAAAGGAAGAGATTGTCTTGAACCAAAAACATCATTGGAAAAGGTCCTTGAGAATAAAACACCTGCTTGCCTTTTGAAAGACTGCACTGTACCCTAGAATATGACCTAAGCATTTATTTACTAGAGTACAGTTCTCCAGATATATGGCAGCTTCTGATATCGCAAGTACAGGTGTGTGTGTGTGCGCGCATACACATACATATGCACACACATGAGAGAGAGAGGGAGGGAGAGGGAGAGGTAACCATTCATGAAGAATTGTAGGTGATAGCAAACAAAGATCCTGTAGTGTGATAAAAACCCAATATTCTGATTAAATCCCCACATGAAGGAGCTTAACTTTTTGAAGATCCTTTCCCTCTGACCTCATTTTTGACAATCTCTCTTACACCCACCCATTGCCCTGTCCTCATCTGTATTGGAATTTTTAAAATATGTTTGAAGATGTTATTGTTTTATCACTTGCTGCTTGCCATCATCAGCATATAAATATAATAAATGGTCACTAACAGTTGTGTGCCACTTAGAACAACACTTCACTTATCTGATGAAGCAGGCTCTAATCCATGAAAGTTTATGATATTTAAAAACCTGCTCTCGTATTTAAGGTACCACAATACTGTACTGTTTTGGCTGCCACAGACTAACACATCTACTTCTCTGAAAATACTTTTGAGAATCTCTAAACTGAAGTTTTGAAAAGCTGAAGCCCCACATTCCATCACAATGTTTAAATATCCCAGCAATACATGATTAAAGATCATGTTATATTAGCCTCCCAGGTGTAGTATCTTTATAGCAGTGAAGATATTTGTGCTGGGGGTGATAGCACATACAGACCTCGGTGAACATGCTCAGTAATTGATCTGGAATCTTGGACACAAGAGGTGACAAATCATGCTTGTAATTTTAGCTCCTAGGTGTGCAATGGACAGATTTAGTTCCAAACCTATGGTGCAAAAATTTATTTTATAAATTTTATAAGTGATTACATATAAGTGAATGGTTGATACTTATTACAATGGAGAAATTAAAGAGCTATTGTTGAGGGCAGCAATGTGAAGTGAGCAAAATCTGCTCTTTACCCCCAAACTGGATCATCCAGCTACCATTACTGTATTATCAAGAAGCAATATTCCTGCTCTCCTGCTAATAGTAGTTACAGGACGCATGGATATTTCACACGCTTACCACCAACTCAACTGGATAGGGGGAAAACAGGTTCGCTCACCCAATCAAACCTGAGAGGAGTCTTTAGATTGGTATCAGGGAGGCATTCCTTGCCTTTATGAGTCTTGTGGTCAGGTTGAGCAAGAAGCAGAATCAAGCCCATTTTTACGCTTGTTTGGGAAGCAAGGGTGACAATAAAAAAAGATTGTGGAAACAATTAGACCTCTGAATCACTTTTTTAAAAAGAATTAAGCAGTCTTTACCCAATTTGACAGTAAAAGGGTCAAGCAGCCAAACTAACTAAAACTGAGAAATTCGAAAGCTTCTTTTTTTGAAATGAAACCAGCAGATTTTGACAGCTGCCTATTATAGCCTCATTTTCGTATTGCTCAACATCTGCACAACATGAGAAGCCAACCCCTTTCTCAAAGAATCCCTACTCTGTTGTGTAACAGACCTAACAGATCCCTCCTGTTCTAACCATCCCCACCTCTTCATCATCCTCATTCTTTTCACTTCAACCTACCCTTATTGTACAGAAAATTCCAAACATTTCCTCATTTTCCCCATATCTTATTTCTATGGATCTATGGTTGAAGGATGGTATATAAATTTAACTCATAAAATAAATAAAATGTCATGTAATGAGCTCAGTAGTATCAAGGAAATGACTAAAAGGAACAACACAACAGAAGATCCCCATTTCCTCTCCATCTACTAAGGCCAATGGATTCAGGAAGATATTCTTCTGTTTCATGCTAAGATATTCTTCTGTTTCATGCTGCCTATCAAGCAACTACAACAGAATTCAAGATTTTATAATGTTTAATTGTAAATGTGCTGGTTTGCTCAACATGTAAGCCTCTAACCACTCAGTGAGCCTAGACTTCATTCTATTTTATATTATTGGTCTAATAGTAACAAAAACGTATAAAAACCATATAAAAATCAAAGTGAATTTTGATTATTACAGTTTTAAATTTTGATTACTAGGCCAATATAAATTCAATGTTTTTGCCTGGCACCTAAAAACAGACAGCACCTGGTATGCTTCCCTGGGGAGTGCATTCTGTAAGTGGAGAGCCACTACTGGAAAGGCCTGTTCTCATGTCGCCTACTCTGCACCTCCCTTGGAGATGACACATGGAGAAAAGCATCAGATAATGAATGATGTGTCTGGGTTGGGTCATATGAGGAGAAGCTGTTCTTGAGGTACTGGGGTCTTGAGCCATGTAAGACTTTATAGATAAAAACTCTGAACTGAGCCTGGACACTAATCAGTAGCTAGTGGAGTTCTGTCAAGATTGGAGTTATATGCTCACACCATCTTGCTCCGGTCAGCAATCTGGGGCAAGATGGTCTGAGAATATAAACAACTAAATTAAGATGGGCAAGTAAGCACTGAGCAGTAATGAGTCTATGCCAAGGAAGAGAGGGAGAAAGTGATTAATAGCTGATGGATAAACAACGACAGGAAATGAATTCCACTCCATATGGGCGATGAACATGTTTGACTTCTAAAATGTTAAACTGACAAAGTGCAACTAAGTGAAGGAGATGTAACATCCATTTGTCTTAAAATATCTGTACACACATTTTAAGCGTCTGTCATTTGCCTCTCTCACCCTGATTTCTACTGTAATGGGGAGCTTAACTGTCATACGGCTCTTCTTACACATGGCACTGTAACCAAAATATGACGGTCCTTGGAAACAGACTTACAATTTAATAATTTACTATTGCCCACCATAGACAATAACACTTCCCTCTCACATGTCTTGGGGAGTAGGCATGTACTTGCTACAAACAGCCTTCCAATCTAAAACAGCTACTCACCATTCACAACAGGCCATACAACAGAAATATGGAAACAGGCCTGTCCTTGTGGCAGACCAGATGTTTACGCTGTTCCTATGTCTATTCTGGCAACAGGATCTATCTATCACTTAATCAACAAAAGTCTCTAAGCAGTTTACCTAAAACACTGTAATTACATAGAAATAATGTCATCCACAACACCAGGGGTTAATTCACCTGCTCATCTTCCACAATGTGATATATACCATCATCTGCTAGCAATATCCCTCTGTGTTCTACACAGCAGAAACAGACTAGTTTATACACAAAATATTAAATGAACGCAAATCTGACACCAGAAATTTCAATATTAAAAAAGCCAATGGGAAAACATTTCAGCCGCCCAGGGCAATCTGTAAGTGACCTCAGGGTGGCCATCCTAGAGCAAAGGAACTTCAAAAAGACACTGCAATATGAAACCACTGAATTACAAGACATCAAGTGCTTCAATGCTGTCACATGTAGACTGAAAGAAGACAAACGAATTTAGCGCATTATACATGTAAATTTGCTTGCCACTGCCAACCCTTGACATCAATAAAATATTATAGCAAAATATCATCCAATTAAGAGCTAATCTTTATTAAATCAACACAAGAAAAAATGCTGAAAACCAGAACTAGTGTGAAAATATATATTTACCTTTAGTATCTTTTCCTGTATCACCTACAGCTGAATGTTTTAAGTTTAATATGCATTTCAGCTTCACATCTGAACCAAATTTGCTACACAAAATCATACATTTGAAAGGTACCTCAAAGGTCCTCCAATCTCCAATTCCCTGTTTGTGCAGAAAAAACTTTTGTGTTACACACTGTGGATTTCAGCAGTGGATTTTAAATCTTACTCAAACTGTGGATTTTAAATCTTACTCAAATGAAGAAAACAAGGAAAAGCACAAAGTCTGGTAAACCAAATACAGTACAAATTTAAAATAAGCCAAGCAAAGATGCAATTTGAAGAACAAATTTCTATGTAGAAGCATAAATTGTGAGACCATAGACAAAAAGGTAAATAAGAATGGCTAAATAAAGTCAGAGAAATTGAGGGCGGGGAGAGCTAAATAAATTACTTTTATCAGTCTTCGGTACAAAAGCTTGGAGGAAAATATCATCTGAATTTATTGGGTGTTGGTGGTCATACACCTTTAAGGCTCATTCAGAAACTTCAGTCATTTTTAGTTCAGAAAAAAGGCTACTAAGGGAAATGAGACAGATGATTACACAATTTTGAATAACATGAACAGAATAGACACAATACGTTTTGTGTCAAAATACCAAAATCTGGACTTGTCCAATAAAATTAAGTTTAGGTAAAGGATAAACAAAACAACGAACAAAGCAGAATTTATTTACACTGGGAATATAGCTCAGTCGGTAGAGCATGAGACTCTTAATCTCAGGGTTGTGGGTTCAAGCCCCATTTTGGGCAAAAGATTCCCTGCACTGCAGGGGCTGAACTAGATGACACTCATGGTCCCTTCCAGCTCTACATTTTTATGATTATACAGTTGCTGTGACAGGCAAATCTAGATGGCTTTTCTAAAAAGAAGTATTAAACAAAACTGATGGTAACTATACCATCAACTATGAACTATGAACTGAACTTATATGTTCCATCCCATTATTTCTCAAATCACCAGATGTTAGCAACAGTGATGGTACATATCTAATAGAGGCATAGCTATCCCTGTCATGCCTTGCTTGGCCATTTTCTTGGGGTGAGATGGAGATGGAGACGAAATGTGGGACCAAGGGAACCTGACACTCGAGGAAAAATTCTGGGCTTTGGTCTGATCTAGCAAAATACTTCTTATATACTTAAAAATGGGGAACTACTATAAGCTGCTTTTCTGCCTCACAATTTCACTTGAAAGGCAGAATTATGAGTGAAGCAAACAGTTTAAAAATAGCATACAAATTAGGGGGAAATCAGTACAGATTTGATTTGAAAAGCAATGGCACAGAAATGCTTTACTGGTTGCTAAATATTTTATGACTAAAATTTTAGCAATCTTGCTTGTACCCAAAATATGAGTGCATGCTTTTTAAGCTGTCAAAAATCTTCATTAGAGCCTTCTTTGGTGTCGGAACATATATAAACAGGCAGAAATGTGTCAGATCACTCTCACATTACTTACACTTGTGAGCTAAGGAAATAAGTATATGTCTAAGTTGCCTCAAATGGCAAGACTACACGTTAAGCTTTAAAGTTTAGGTTGCCTTGTCTTCTGAGGACGCAGAGTGGTAGATGAGGCAAGACACTTTTCAAACCAGATCCCTTCAGGGTACCCTGCAGCTGTAGTCCTAGCCTGAAGCAAGGAAAGAGTTGGGACCTCAAAACGGCACTTTAAAAAATACCGATCCCTTAGTTGGACCTAGGCCAAAGCCAGACGATACAGCACTTGATGAAAGCACATAGAGGTTGTGTATTCAAAGTATGTTGTAATTTTGTGCTGCCTCGGGATACTTGAACCATGCCTCGCTGACTCTCATTCTGACACCTAGTGATCTTGCAGGCATTACAACTGAGCCAGTGTGAATCTTCCTACATAAACTGTTCAAGCTTGTCTAATGTAACATCTTTTCTCCTGGCAATTGACAATAGAATACCTGTGGCCTTGCTCCTGAACAACTATTAGGCTATATTTGCTGTTTGCCCAGCCGTATGTGCCTGTGAATAGCAGATCAACCTCTCCTAGTGCACTTCCCTAAGAAAGCATCCCTATCTTTTTCAAAATGCACCCTGTGTATTCATCAGGTAAGGAAGCTAACACTGCTTTCCATATAACAGACTGTGAACTTGATGGTATGCAGAGAAGGGAATCCATTTCTCATTGCATCCTTTGGGAAATGTATGCCAGAAGAAATATAATAAAGGTATATGAAAAAGGTTTCTTTGGGGATTTTATCAGATAACAATTATACCAGATCTGTCAAAGACAAACACACATACTAATCCAAGATTATTTTTCTTAGTGTGGAATATTTTGTCTATAAGCAAATAATCAATGTGATGTTTCTTTAACTAGCTACAAGGAAAATAAATAACTTCAATGGATAACATGGGAGAATGCTACCAAATATGAGCTTCAGGATGTTTCAGTTCTGTAGTCTCTCATTTCAGTAAATTTGAAGAAGGCCCATCATACTATTACTCCTGCAGTGTCAAGACATACATCAATAAATTGCAAATAACTAAATTTAAGAAAAAGTAGATTATAGTTATAAAAAGTAATAAACAATTTCTAGCACTCCAACAAAACACTAAATTAAAAGCAGGACTGATTCGATGCATATATATTATTTACACTTCAAATATTATGGAAGAAAAAAGACACAAGAATCATGGCTGTAATAACTATGAAGATGCAGTTGCCAAACTAACAAAAACTATCCACAAGTCGATTCAGAAAAAAAGTAACTCAGACTATGCATGCACCATACATTTAAAGCCCTCCCCCCCAAGAATCTTGGAGTTTGTTAAGGGTGCTCTGTGCTGTGGGGGACTCTTTACAGTTCCCAGGATTAATTTTTGGAAGGAGGGAAGGAGGGAGAATGTGCTTTAAATGCATTGTGTATGTACATAGCTTCCCTATAATTTGAAGTTTATTTTGTCATACACGCAACATATGGCTTACTCATGAAAAGTGATGAATTTGTTCCAACAAAACACACACACACACACACACACACACACACACACACACATTTTATTTGACGTATAACTCAAGAATGTTACTGTATTGCAAGGAACTCCCAGGTTAGAAGTGTGATACTAAATGTGACTCAGGTATCTAAGTACCATATGACTATGAAGGTTTCTGATTTGAGAGTTGTGTTTAAAGCACCATCTGCTTCTCAATTGTTCTTACAATATTTTAGGTCCTTTTTTACTTAAACAAATCCTAACAATAAAGGTCGGTCAGCAAATATAGCCTTACAAGGTCCGGTAGTAATCTGATTATGTGGAATGCAACCAAATAATAAAAAACACCACAACTTATATTCCCCAAACGGTGAATTATGTCAGATAGAAAAATGCATTAGCTTAGCCACCTTATACCTATAATGCTATTTCACTGAATTCTTTATGAAAACTGAATATATGGCTCAAGTTATTGTTACTTAAACTCCCTAAATGAAATAAAGAAAGAAATGAACAATTTAGGGTTGTGAAATCAGCCAGTATAAAATTATTTAGTTCACAGCTACAGCTACCATGGTCAAATAACTTAACCCTAAAAGAAAAAACAGTGTTTCTTAAATGTAGCTTGTCTAAAGCTAAACCTGCTTGGGGGGTGGGAGTTAGAAGGAGCTTATCAAGAATTCATAAGAGATCTTTCTGAAAATGGCAGAAACCAGTCCTTGATTACACAATCTGGCATAATCATGGAGTTCTTTCTCCTGTATTCCTACTGTAATACACAAATTACATGACTATCTTTTATCTGTGATATTCTTCATAAATGCCAAGGCATTAATTTGTATGGTGCTTAAGGAAGTATACTTGTTTCCTTTTCATCCCCAGCTTGAATTCAAATCACCTTCATGTGCAGCGCTTTGCCTGCAAGAGAAGTGTTTTACCTACGGGTCATCTGACATCATTGTGACTGACAGATGGGTAACACTGTCCACCTGAGGGGGTAGACGAGGCCAGGATCCAACCTGCCAGCCACATCCTATTCCTCACCCCCTGCTATAAGAAATGAGAGACTGGAAAGAGACAGATTATATAGCAGAATTTCCTGCAATAGTTGGATCCTTCTTTACAAAGTATGCAGTTCACATCCAGTTGTGGTTACCAGCCAAATTTTCATTTACATTCATGGGTTTGGATGATACCCCATTGTTCAGAAGCGCCAATTGACTGTTTCCCAATTCATTGTTCAGTAGCACCAATAAACATGTGGAGATCCAAGTAAGAGTCTGGTGTTGAAAGCATGGAAGCAGTGACTGTATGGTGGTTGAACTGACCAGGATCTTCCATGGTAGAGATTTGAGAGAGGTTGTATGCCTTCACCGGGCTTTATTCCTCCTCATCACTTAGCAGAATAATAGTAAAAAAATTAAAAATTAGAAATTTAATCTGAATAAATTATCACTAATACTTTAGAATTTGGATTACTCTCATGAAGAACATTTTTTTAAAGTATAGCATATAAACAACCTCGCTAATATATGTCTATGTATCAGTAAAGAAGGTGAGAAATCAATTGCATTTTATGGAGCAGGGTCCACCCACAACCAAAGTATATTGTTTCTTCCCAAACTTGCAATAACAAAACACTCTCTCTCTCTCTCTCTCTCTCTCTCTCTCTCTCTCTCTCTCTCTCTCTCTCTCTCTCTCACACACACACACACACACACACGCACACACACACCATTAAGAAAATTTTTCTTCAGGGTTAGAAAAAAATGTCATGTGCAGTACCAGCTTTAAATGGATGATTTCTTCTAGCTTATCCCAGAATGGCATTGACTTGACAAATGTGGGAAAGTCCACAGCTGTGAGATGGGGGCTTAGGTTGTGGGCTCTTGGTCAATTGAAAGGTTGCATTAAATGTAAATTATAGGTCTGTTACTTAGATATATACCCTTCTCAACCGGGTGAAAGGCAAACAGGTCTTGCCACTAATTCACAGATGAACTTGCTGGCAAAAGCAAGTGAAGAGGCAAGCAATTATAACCTTCATCTCGGATGAAAAGGTATTTAATATAAAAAAACTATGCCAAATATGTTCTGTTTTCTTTTTTATATGAAAAACTTTCTGCTTTCTCCTTTTCATACTGCAAAACTGGCAATAACAATGGCCTTTTATTAAGGATTTATTGAAACAAATCCTGGCATTTTCACTGTTTTTCTTTTCCTTCTAATATTTACAGCTTATTATTAACACCAACATCACATTTCATCTGCACAAATGCCGAAGGGTAAAAAAAAGTCACACACACCCCTTCTAATGTGACCTGTAGTTAGACAGAAAACAGTTTTCCCAGTCACCGCTTGGCTTCCTGTCTGTGACCTCTGAAAAGCATTGGAGGCCAGGGTTAATGGCCTTTCCAATCTCTGTGATAAGAATTCATTTTGTTCTATTACCAGCAGTTATCTCAGGAGCCTGCTGCATCACTTCAGCAGGGTTCAATCAATGAGAGGACCTAATGAAGTAACCAGCTGTAGCTCTATTTCACCTGGTCAACTCTATCAGACAAATAAGATCTATCAGTCACACAACTTGAAGCCAATCCTAGAAGCATCGTCTCCACAAGCTGAACCTGTATGCATATGAACTAATGATATCTCACCATTTTTAAAAAATCTTCGCTTTTAACGCATTTATTCAAAGGCACAAAATGGAATAAAAAAGACTGAGAAATGTTGCGTTAAGAGAACAGTAACAGGATTAACAACGTCAAGAGTCGCAGAATGTACTAAAATGTTTCTGATTACGTAATAGAAAAACTTTACTGCCTTCGAGTCTAGAATGCAGGGCTAGAAACTTTATACATTTTCTTAATCTCTCATAGAGGAAAATGTGTTTCTGCAAATATAAAGCACTGTGCATTCTTCCTTAAGCCCTTCAGTGTTATTAAAAGCTGCACACAGAAACTCCATGTGTACATGGAGGTGTTTGCTTTAAAACTACAAGGCTGGACTGGAGCACCACAACTAACGGCTTGAGATAACCCCAACATTGGAAGAAGTACAAGAAATCTTTTGAACCCTCCATCAACAGCCTAATAAGGGTCGGGTATTCTTAATGAGCACCTAATGCTGACTGGTTGGTGGGGAATGGAAAAGTGTGGGGAGAGTAATGGGTGGAATATCATAGAAGCGGGCATGGCTGGCTGGCTGGCTGGCTGGAACCCTGAACAGGATCACTGCAATAGCAAACTCAAGTGACTGAAGTGAAACAGGTCGACCCAAGGAAGTAACTTCTACATATTTGGGGTACACCCTGTGTATACATCACTTCAGAAATAAAGGGAAATGGAAGGCTAGGGGAAGAAAGAAAATTGGATCGCGAATGCACCTAACACAGGTGTAGAGAACCTGTGATCCTCCAGATGCTGTTGAACTACAACTCCCACCATCCTTGAACATTCGCTGTGCTGGCTAGAGCCTATGGGAGTTGTGGGTCCAGCAACATCTTTAGGGACAAATATGCCCTAACAGCTTACAATGAGCATTCTGCAGGGGGGTATTACGTTTGGGGGGTTATACTTTGCAAGGTTAATATACCAGTCGTACTGGTATTTTAATATGTGCTGAAGCAAAATAATTGCCTGTGATCATCTATTAGTCAAGTGCAAGACAATCAAAATATTTTGCTTCACCACATATTAAGTTACCAGTACTACCACTATTATAAATAGTAATAAATACGATTTATTAATCAATCACATTCTACATGTATCTCAAGGTGATTTACAATCATACACTGTAAATATAAAATATAAAAGCATACACTGAAACACTGATGGTAGTAATTTGCTACAATTAGTTGTACCCAGCATATTTCAATGGAAAATAGATTTTAAAAAATTCCTTCCAATAGCACCTTGGCCTACCTACCTGCAACTAAAAATATATTGTTTTATCTCTAAGAATGTAGTGATTTTATTCTAGATTTAATTTAATTATAGATTTAATTACAAACATTTCTACAAATAAACAAAAATAAAACACCAATACAGTCAACCACTATTTCATGCGGGGGTTCCGTTCCTGGTCCCCACATACCCCCCACTCTGCCCCCCCCATTCCATCCTTTTAGTGACATGTTTGGTGACATTTCCAGTAACTTCTGGGTTCGGTACCATACACACTTGCATGTCTTTCGGACACATGTTAATGGGTTGTTGCCTGTTCATACAATCTACATGGCCTATTTAATGACAAGTTCTAATGTGCCGCAATATTATATTAATAGTATCCACTTTAGCCTGATGCTGTATCACAAAAATACTATGGAAAGAAAAACAAGAGAGACCTTATTTTTAGGTATACACAAAATTGTGTATAGCAGTTTTCTTAAGTTAATCAAGATCAATATCAAGAAATGAAATTTGTATCCTCTTAGCAAAATGCCTTCATAACAGATTGAAAGAGGAGAAATTATAGATATTTAAGGTTAAAGAAGAAAGGTGCAATATCTAAATAATAAGATAAAACATGAAAGAATATGCTAACCCCAAAACTTCATAAATGTGTACAGATAATTCTCTTCTATCAATCAATTATATTATGGAAATCAGTTCAGAATCAATGTCAAATAATTATGCATATGCATTTTCTCCATCTAAATACAATTTTAAGATTGTGAGCTGAGAAGTCACCAGTTCAAATATTACCTCAGCCATGAACTCACTAGGTAGCCTTAGGCAAGCCATTAGTCTCTCAGCTTCAGTCCCACATCTGCAATATGGAGATAATAACACTAACTTATCTAAAAGGTCTGCTGTAAGGAATGCATGTTAAAAGCTTTGAACATTTAAAACGAACGATGTGTACTTGTTGTTGCTGTTATTATTTGTATTATAGTATGGTATTATAGTTTTATGCACTTGCTAGGATCCAAAGGGCTACTTTAGACATGCCAGAGGGTTTAGTGTCTTATATATTGCAGAGTCCTATGCCATTCTACAAACTGCCTTTGAAAGTCCTTTCAATTTCAAAAGTTGGGGCTCAGGAAACAGCCATTCAACAACGCTTGGACACATGAAACTACTTGTGTAGTTCACTGGATCCTAGCCAATGAAACAACTTCCTTTTAATCCCAACTTTATTTAAATCGAAGTAAAAGTCTCTATGAATACACTATCTGACATTTATGAACATTTTCCTCTAAGAATAAGCCTACCTGTATACTCCTGAAAGAGGCCTTAAATGCCTGTATTGCATATGCAAACAGATAACTTTATGCCTACCAGGCATTTTGGGAACATCTGTCAATTTTTTTATGGAATGCACTGATTGTGGGCTATTGATTGCATTTAAACAAAGTTGTTGCGAAAAAAAATCAGCTAACAATTCGTGTAGAAAGAGTTGATCAATATTTAAATGACTCCTTATTGATTTAAAATTAACTTTCAATTAAGAGATCTATAGGACTCTTAACTGCGACACTTATCCATTCAAGAGAAAATAAAGGTACATTTATCGATACACTTAAACAGCAGTGGCTGGTTTTCTATTGATTCGGTCATTTGCGCTGGGATTCGTTAGCGTCATCGGGCTTTAACTCGCTTACTAGTTCTTCTCAGTGTATAGTACTGCAAGATGAAGGAATGTACGGTACATGGAAAACACAGAAAACCAAAGGCATTTATAGATATACTAAAAGGTAAGGTATTTTATGATTTTTAATTTTCTTAAAATAAAAGCAGGAACACTTCTCCCTGACAAAACTATGCTTACTAAAGTGAAAAAAAATACATTGTGTGTGTATGTAACAGGAATGTAAAATAAATGCAGTCTTTGCTTGCTGTTGCTGTTAACTAACATTCGGTACTTTGTCTTTCATTAATATATATCAAAGGTATTTTCAATATATTGTACAATTTTTAAGGATGGTACTAGAATTTTGTGTTTTAGAATGTTCACATACACAAATGTAATGTGTGTAGGTTGGGGAAGGTCAAATAGATACAGTATGTGTTGTGTCATGCTTATGTGTGTGGAAATATTTTAAAGGGAGGTGTGCAGTACAATCTTGTATCCATTTACTTGGTAGTAAGTCTAATCATGTTCAGTGGGATTTGGTTGAAGGTCTGCAACCTTAGGATTCAATACGCTTACTAGGGAGCCTCATTGAATACAATGGGAATTCTGAGCAAACTGATATAGGATCATCCTTAGTTTCCAGTTTGGTTGAAAAAGCAAGCATACAGTAATATAATTGTGCATTATGATATAACATTTCAGAGGATTTGGCAAAGTTTGCTACTTTTTTTCTTCAAATGTACAAGAAAACAGAAGATTATATATTTCTAATTCATGCACAGAATATCAATGCTATTGGAGCAAGAATACTACATTTTCTGGATATTTTGCATACTAAGGTTGCAATCCTATAATAATTATCCAGGAGTTAATCCCATTGAACTCAATGGAACTTATTTCTGAGTAGATATGTCAGAGATTGCACTGTAAGGTAAACATATAGTGTAACCATTCTGAAGAAGTGTGCATGCACACGAAAGCTCATACCAAAATAAAAACTTAGTTGGTCTTTAAGGTGCTACTGAAGGAATTTTTTTATTTTACTTCGACCTAGACCAACACGGCTACCTACCTGTAACTGTAACCATACAGTATCAGTCAACTGTATATGGGATTTGTTTTTATTACATTTAGTCTGTAATTCTATGACATCTTGGTTTTTTTTTGCCTTTCAAGATTTAAACAGAAGGCAACAAAACTAAACAAAAATGTTGATTTAAAGAAGACATTCCTTTACTAGCTTTAGAAGGTGAACTTTTGTTCACATTGCCTTTTGCTTTACATTATTCTGTTTAGAGATGAAGGAAGGCAACAGCAAAATTAATAGATTGCTGTACACTGAGAAAAGCTTCCCAGTGCAGCAACACAGTATTATTTGATGTGGGACAGGGTTAACTGAGGATGACTTTAGCTGGCCTTGTTTTCCTAGGCATGACTGTGTTGTATTTGTGTGTGTGTGTGTTCTCTTTTTCTCATAGCCTAAAAATGTCTGTAAAATGAATCAATAGTATTTTAGCTTGACCTGGTTATTACCTATATATTTTCTGTGAGGCAGTAAAATGAAACAGTATAATTAGGTAAAAACATCATAACTTTTAAAGTTCATTTGTTTTTATTATCTAGTTATATAGTTTGAAAAAAAGGAAAAGAATTTATAGTCAATTTGGTGCTGACCCTACAGAAAATATATCTAAATGCGAAACAAAACAAAAATCAGGCTTATTTTATTGCACCTTTAAATACACAACATTTGTTTTGGGAGCTATAAATAAATAAATAAATGTGCCTTAATCCTATCAGAATTAACAGGATTTAAGCATTTAGCTCTGTACATAAATCCTATTAAATTTCAATGGGATTTACGTGCACTTACACTTTCTCAAGCAAGCACCCTGTGTTCTTTTTATGGCCACTTCAGTTTAAATTGTCCTAAATGTTTAGTTCTAGATTGGTGGATTGGTTGAAATTCAGGAGATTAAGGTCACTAAAATCATGGTTTAAAGCACTAAGAGAGGAAACTGTTTTAAACCATGTATGTACATGTATTTTCTAAACAAATGTACATTTTGAAACAATTTTGAAACAAATTAATGCTTTTACTTTTCTTTGTTTTCACAGAGTAATCATTTTTTCCTTGTGGGACCTATTATTCTGCATTATTGTCTATTAACAGATAGGCAACTGAAATTAACAGAGTTCTGTTTGTTTCTGTGCATATGTACAAACTCTAAGCAATACCTTTTACTTAATGTCTTACAGAGCATTCCTAAGTATAGGAAGCTGGCACAAGTTGTCCCTATTCCAAACTCCATTCAGAAACAGGACTACTGCCAGCTGAGATGGAGTGAACCTGGAAAAGGGAAAACAAGCTTTTAAAATAGAATTTGACTTGCACTACTACATTACTAGCTAGATGGACCAACTGTCTGCATCAGTATAAGCTAGCTTCTTATGTTCGCTTGGTGAAGGAATCCTGCAGTGGAAGTGGGGAAGGAATAGTGCCCTGTATCTGCAGTGCCCTATTGGTATCCATCTACACACAAGACACTGCACCAACTGTGGACTGGATGAAGCCCAGTCTTCAGAACAAATTTTACAAAAGCAGATTCATTTTTAATGGTAGGAACCATGGGAACGACTTTCCGGTTGCTATTTTCCATCTACTCCAAAAGCACAGATATGGAGGAATCACACGGGCACTGTGGGATTACATGTAAATAACAATGTGTCTTTTTACACACACACACACACACACACACACACACACACACACACACACACAGTTAGCATGATACACCTCAGGATTCTGCTCTACTAACATGGCTCCTCCAATTGCATATCAGAACGCTGCGGAAAGCAGTCACAAGGGAAGTGTCTTCCATGTCATTTCAGGCCAATGCATGAATTAAATCATGGGTAGGCAAACTTAAGGCCCGGGGGCCAGATCCGGCCCAATCACCTTCTAAATCTGGCCCGCGGAAGGTCCGGAAATCAGCATGTTTTTACATGGGTAGAATGTGCCATTTTTTTAAAAAAGCATCTCAGGGTTATTTGTGGGGCATAGGAATTCGTTCACACACACCCCAATATAGTCTGGCCCCCCACAAGGTCTGAGGAACAGTGGTCTGGCCCCCTGCTGAAAAGGTTTCCTGACCCCTGGATTAAATCAATCTCTGTTCAATTCCTACCCCACCCGCCACTTTATGCTGAAACAAACAGATTCACTGGTTTGCAGAAACACACAAGGCACCATAATTTCTAGCTACAAGGTCTAGGTATAGTCCTGTTTGCCTTCTACACATTCAGCCTATCAATTGGAACCTCGGTTTACAACTACCTCCGTTTACGAATGCTTCAGCGAGTGAACGCCGCAGACCTGGGAGTGTTTACATCCGAGTTCCGCGGCGTCGGATGCGCAGAAGCGATCTATCAGCGCTTCACACACGTGCAGATGCGTGCCCTCGGCGAGCGAATGCCTCCGCGGAACGGACTGCGGTCGCAAACCGAGGTACCACTGTATGACTGGCCAGCCTTCACTCCGACATCCGTGCGTTCAGTGCAATATCTGCAATAGCAGAAGGCTTTGCACAACTTTATGTACAGTATGTAAGCTTCCACACAAATAGGGTTACCATTAGCATAGAAGTTGACGCACATACAGCTGAATGTTCCCCTTTTCAGATCATGTGCTCCGTACAGTGTTCAAATGCTGGTGGAGGTGGGGGTCAGGGTCAGCAAAGTTCAATGTTGGAGTAAGGGGCAGCAGGTGTATTGCCTCTTCCCTTCCATGCATTTAGCCTATTTGTGGAAGTGATTTTGTGAAAAGGGCTACTATGTGAACATCAAAGGGGTAAAAGCATTTTTATGGACTGACAGGGAAAGAAAATAATTCCATTAGTACAGCCTTTAACCACACCAGCCAATGGCTCTGGGAGTACATTAGAGCTGTAATAGGAAATGGTTCCTAAAACATGGTTCTTATAAAATATGTAAAACTATTTTTAAAGACAATAAAAAGATTCATAAAATTTATGACAATTTTTGAAATTCTCAAATAGTTAATATGGAATTATGAACTGATCTGCTTTTTTATTATTAAAAAAACAAACCACCTTATATCAACTCCACTTTAGTCTGTTAAGAATTTGCTCGCACCATTGTACAATTCTCGCACGATTCAGAAATTATTCCTCCACCTTGATGTAGAAGTAAAATAACCTTGGACACCTGAGAATGTATCTATGGTATTTCACATTTATTCCATACATCTATATTCAGACTGAAGAAGGACTGTGGAACCCAGCAATGTGAAGAAAGCTATTTTAATGACATAAAATGTACTCTGGTTGTAGCTTTTTCCAGATTTCAAATTTTTTACTTCTGGAATGGGACCTCATAACTTAATTCAAACAGGACAGGAGATCTGTATTGAGAATGAACCACAGTGGGAAAACAATGGGAATGTAACCAGTATATGCCTAAGAGGCAAAACAGTTTATTCCTTACAAATAATGGAAATAAATGTTATCTAATTTCTGAAATTCCCTTATCAAGCTTGATCTGTCTCTGTGGAGTTTTGTTTCAGCTCTCTTATTGTATTTCTTACTAAAGACCAAAGTCACTGCTGATAAGACTTGATTTGAGATATAAGTGTAACATTCTATGATATCTTATGGTATAGGTAGTTCATTTAAGCCCAGGGCATTCCTGTACTACAATCTCAGAGAATCTTCACATCACTGTAACCAAATTGTGGCAAACACACATGAATAATTGCAGGAGGTGGTGCCACAGGGTATACAATTGTTTCTGTATTCAAAGTGCTGTACTCAAGTCCATTCTAGTGCTCTCTGCTGAAACATGCAGCATGCTATAATCCTTTCACACTACAACATATAAAATATTTGCAATCATTCTGATACAGTGCATTATATTTGCAACATAAATCTATGTCAAGTACACAACAAGGAACATTCTACAGCTGACAAGTTCATATGTTGTGTCTTTCACACAGCACAAATATGCAAATGTTTATGAAAATCAGTCACCTTCTCTCATATTGTGCTGATACTTTAATTTAGAACTAAATGGAATGGAACTTCAAATCACATATGCCCCACACCTTGAAAAATATGTGTTTATGTAGCTAGTTTCCTTTGCAGAAAATAATATATGAATGCCTAGAAATAAAATCATCTTGAAGATTTCTAACTACATTGATAGAGAAAGTAATATTACCCATAGGGGTAAGTTTAGTGCACTTGCCAACTGGCATAAAGGCACACTATATAATTCACTTTAGGTTACTGTTCACTTTTCCTAGAAAGTACACATAGGACTACAGCTTAACTTATTGTTTCATTATAGAAAATACAACCGCACTAACACCAGTCATATTCTTACATGCCACTGATTAGTTGGGCCTTAGCTGAATAGAAAATCTTAATCTTCTCTTCCCTTTATTTATTTTTTAATACTGAGGAGGTAAGCCCTCTCCCACCTGCACACGTAGCTTGCTTTTTCCTCAAAGCTCAGGAGATTCCGGCAACAAAATCAATGTATGCATGTTCAGAGCAGTTTTCAGGGTTTTGTAAGACAAATCTTTCAAATGGGAGCTAGTTTAATGCTATTGAGCTGAGTTTCGATCTGACAGAGTGAGTGAACAACACAGAAACAGTTCACTTACCACTGCTCACACTACAGGAGGTTGCAATCAGGTACCGCTCTGTGCAAATACAGCTGTGCTATCTGCTATTTCTCAGTAAACTCTAGCACCACCTAATCCAGCAGTCATTTGTTTAAACAAACAAACAAAAACATACACAGCAATTATGAAGTGTAATTGTTTAGATTCTCCCACCCCCACTCCCAGTAACAAAGTTCAATTAAACCTATTCCAGTAGCTTATATGTAAAGCTATGCAGGTACCTGGCAGCATTGTAGATCTTATTTTCCTAGTGCTTTACAGAAAGTTTTTGTAAACCATTCCCTTTAATAATGAACTTGAGAGATTACATATTTATCAATTTCGAAGTGAAATGGGACAATTTCTATAACTAATCTCATTGTCTGGAGAAGGAGAATGCGGATTCACATTGAATGTCAAAGGCAGGAAATTGGAAGAAAAACCAGTTTCTCTTTCCTAGGGCCCCTCCTGCATTCATGATGTTATTTGGGCGGTCATACACAATCCTGTTTATGACACGGTTTGTGCCTACAATGTTTTGGAGTGAACACAGTACTTCCAGTACCCCAGGCGACAGGCTGGGCGGGGGTGACCAACTCCGATGGCCGCTGCTGCAAGTGCCCCTCGCTGCCCACGTGGAGGCGAGGCCAGGGTGCGCTGCGAAGAGAGCTCTGGCAGCTTCCGAGCCCGGCTCCTCCATGGCGTCTCCTCCCTGCCGGAGGAGCCGCCCTCCGCCAGCAGCGCAGCCCTCGCCTGCCTCCACAATGACCCTGAAGAAAGCCAGGCAGCGGGCGAGCAGGACCAGCCCCTGCAGAGCCAGAGCAAACTGGCTGTGAGGCAATTTCATTCAGTGCACATCCTGTAACAGCCTGGTGAAATTCTAAAACTTTTATACCGTAAATGTTTTGTTTTATTTTTGTTTTCTATACAGTAATAATGTAGGGCTCTCTGTCTCCATAGCCACCACTCTGCTGTATTTAAGCAAAATGTATAACAATAAAAAGCTGTAAAACAATAAAATGTCCCCTAGCTTAGAACAGCTAAGGAAAGTGATGGTTGGGACTGTGTGTGTCCACCCCCCCACCCCCCCCACCCCCGCAAATTGCAATCCTCTGCTTCCCAGAGAGACCTGGACTTAACAGTGTTATAAAGCTCCTGTTACAGGCCATATATGGCTTGAGTAATAAGACTTGTGTGGAGTGTAGATTGATAGAATAGTAGAATCGTATAATTGGAAGGGACCACAAGGGCTATTTGGTCCTCCCCCCTGGAAATGCAGGAATCTTTTGCCCAACGTGGGGTTCGACCCACGACTCATGTTCTGTCAACTGAGCTATCATGGGGTAGGCACACACTACAACATTTTGTTGTGAGTCACACCTGTATTTATTAAAATACTCTTTTGAAAAAAGTTCAGTAGGTCTATAAGGAATTTTTAGCATCTCATCAATCATGCCTTCATATAAGCCCCTAATTTCCTATATACAGACCTTGCGTACTTGAAAATAGTGACCAAGCTAAAGATTTGTCAGTGCAAGCAGTACTGTGTGCCTTCTTTCTAGCTCTTGGTTTACAAGAAATGCAACTGTTGCTGTGGAGGGTTGATGCCACATCTTGAAATCCTTCAAAACCATATTTCTCTATTTTGCACTCGCTTTATGTCCTTTACGAAACCTATCTAATGAAAGGTCTGATCACAATTTCTTCAAAGATAAGAAAATACTTTTTTTTTTAAGGGGAGGGGCGGAATCAGGGCGATCTGAATGTGCCAAAGTAAATACCGCTACAAAACATCTTTTAACTCCGGCAATGAACTAGGCACTGCAGTATCAAATTTATTTGTATTTTTATAATTTTTAATTTTTTTATTTATATAAAATATTATATACTACTGTATATAAAGTGGGATACAGGAGTGCCTGGCGTGCTCTGGTCCATGGGGTCACGAAGAGTCGGACATGACTAAACAACAACAACAAGTGTATCACAGAAATAGATGTCTGTAACCTTTTTCTAAAGAAACAATCCATGATCAGTAGCATCCAAGTTTTGGAATTGGCTTACTGCATGTGGTTTGTTTGAATAATCCAAATTTGGACATTACAACAAAACAAACTCTGGCTTGTTTCCTGACGGTGAAGAAGCGGGAGTGGAGGAGGAGCACAGTAGGAACTTGTATCGTGCTGCATGTTCATAAGCCATAACATGTTTTTACTATGGCTAAATGTGGACATGAGAACCAGGCCAATGATTCTCTTGCACAAAATCCTGCTCCCTTATGTAGGGGGTAGGAGGCAGAAGTCCACTGTTTTTATCTTTTTTTTACTTCCTTATGTGACTTTACATCTAAGGTTGAGGGTTGTATGTTAGTACAGAAAACTGGATCATATCCACAAAGGAATAGCCCCAGACTTCACAAAGAGTCAAGAACAAGGGTGATTAAAAAAAAGAACAAGGATGATCAAATGTAACAATCAGAAGGCAGAGAAGTAATGCAAGTATTTCAATGTAATTAGATAGTGCGGTCCATAGGGACTGCAGCTCATAAAGGACTAATGTTGAATTACACAATAACTTTAAGTCACACAATAACTTTATGTCTCCCAGAGGGTATCTGAGCTACATTCTGCTACTAGTCGCTTAGAAACTGTGGAAGATCTAACAGAATTATAATTTCTTGGGCGTCTGTGTGGCAGTGGTCTATCTTTAGTTACTGCTGAGTCTATTTAACATGCTACTTGTCCTGGAAGCTTCTTTGGAAAATCAACCACCAAAGCACCTGGCAGAATTAAGGAGGGGAGGCTCTGCCTGTTCGAAGCTAGCCTTGCTGCCTCAGCCGACCGATAGTTGAAGGAGGTCATCCTTTCAACTTTCCCATTGCTTTAAAAAGGGGGTTATCAAATCAGTGTAGCTGGCCAGCGATGTACCTGAATGTGTGATACTGCACAAAGAAGAACTGGTATTCAGCCAAACAAGTAGTTACAGCATATGCTCTAGTATTTGGTATAAATTTAGTGTGCCCTGGTTACTGACACACACAATGGAAAAAATATGTACAGCTTGAGGATAAGTGGGTGTGCTTTACTGAATTTATTCCTTGCCCTACATGCACTTATGGAAAGGCACACTGCTCACTTCTGCTTGTGGCACTTCAGTAGCTGATTGATGTGCCGTAATCGAATAGGGATGTTAGTATACAGGATCCAGATAGTCTATCCTACTTCACCGAGGCAGGATTCATTAAGTTACACCTACAGGATATTTAACTTTTTGCCTCTGCTCAAAAAACCTGCCACAAAATATGTGAGGCATGAATCTTTTAATGTTCCTCAATAGAAAACATTGTAATGGTAGTTAAGGAATAGGATTTCTCCATTTACACAAGAAAAGCTACTTGAAAAGGAGTTAAATGGTGCTCAAATAAGTGTTGAAGGGAAAACGCTGTAGTACTTTCCATAGGAATAATAATTTAGAAAGTCCATGATTCAGAAGGGAAGCAGCTTTGGCACACATTAAAGCTAATGGTCGCCGTCATAATGCAGAAGGCGGTAGGTTCCACAAAAAATGAAATTATCGTATTTTAATCTTTTGAAAGTTGCTATTTATTTTATTTCTAAAACTTATTTATTTTCTCTCAAAGAACAGATAGGCAGTATACAACATAATATCTTTAAAAATATGGAAAAATCTAAACAGTAACAGAGAGACGACACCAGCTTCCATTCATCTGGGTGACTAAGAAACAACTTATCTAGAACTAAGCAATGAAGTGGCCTAGCAGGCAGCTTTAGAGAAGCCGCTCTACAGAAATGGAACTGCCACTGAGAAAGCCCTAACCCTAGATCTGCGTTCTTTTCTTCCTCTTTCTGTTTCTTTCTTGTCAGGCATAAGGTTGTAGACCAAACTATTCCAAGCACCATATCCATACCTCTGGTGAAACAAACTGAAACTGAACTGAGCAAAAGCAGGATGATGAAGCGTTGGGCACATCTGCTTCATATCCTGCATAACAGAGGCATCCAAGTCAGTTTGGATGTAGTTTTTTTCCCCACCAACAGCCTACCAATAAGTCAGAGAGTTATTATCACCACATCTACATCTTTCATGAGTTCAAGTTGTAAAAGCCTCTCAACCATTATAAACAGCTTGATGACACTCTGTGGATACAATGGTGGCAACAGAATGATTTATTTGTGAAGTTTTTGCAACAGTATATGTTTTCAAATATGCTCTAAAACTATGTTCAACTGGATTTGGCTCTAATTTTCAGCCACAAACATACAGCCAAGCTGTCTTTCCTGCAGCCTACAGTCATGCAAACTTTCATGAAACCAAGAAGAATAAACTAAAGAGAAGGGGGGAAATGGTGCCTAAGAGCAATTTTGTCCACTGGTAGTTGTCATTGTTCTTGAGAAATTGCCTAAAATTGTACAAGCAGCAATTACAAATTCTCATTACTGAGCCAAAAATGCAACCCTGCTTGGTGACCTTATCTGCAAATTGCAATGTGGGGTGGCATTACATAGAGATTTATCCAGGGGGTGGGAAGAATTCAACATATATGGAGATACAAGACCTTGATGCAGTAGCCAGCTCACATTTTTCTCTCTTAAAAAATAAATAAATACTTGGCTGCACCAAAAGTAGCAGTTTTCCTCTCAGCAACTGATATTCTCCTACTACGAACATTCTCCTGTTTCAAATGCCATTACATTGTTATGTAGCAGGCTCGTTCCAGAAGCATCACTGAGGGGGGGGGAGATGCCTCTCCCTTCCATTCACCCCTCAAATGACCACATTTCTTCCTTTCACCCTGCACTTTGAAGTAAAAGAACCTTGTTCCAGAGCAGTCTGGAACTGGGTTTCGTAGCCAGATATGAAACTTCTGAACTCAATATAACTTTACTCTCTACCACAGTGCCCTAATGTGCTCCCCTTTGTCCATCCATGGCTATATTTTGTCGTGCGTTATTCAAGTCTCAATGTTTATTTCTTTTTTAACAGGTTCCTCCTCAGTGCCTGAGGAAAAAACAGCATAAGAGCACGCAGAATATAAACAAGCTGAAGAGGCTCTCTCACCATCCAGAAGTACATGCTACCTACTTGCCCAGGTTAGGAGGAAGTGGTGGGACTATTAAAACTTGGGGGAGTGAATAAACTGTCCCCTTGATTCATGTGTTCACCTCCGCCAGAATATCCAGGAAGCTACGATAGTTGCCACAAGGCCCCTGCTAATTGTGATCCCACAGTTAAGTGCAAACTCAATGAAACTATTAGACAAAAGGAGCCATAATAGCTCCAAGGCCTGTCTGCGCCTCTGAAGGGCAAGTAGCTTCATGGATCCAATGACACAATCTCCACTTGATGTGGACATGATGCAACTACACCCTGGCATTGTATGGGGCTAAGCAACCTTGCAGCAGCAGAAGCCACTGCATGAGGCTGGTGGGCGGAAAGAGCTTAAGATGTCACGAGGCAAATTGACTCATTAGAAGACACAATTTGGGAAAGGAACGAAAGGGCAGAGGAAGGGAACAACAGTCTCCTCCTCACACTGCTCTTCGCTTACCATGAATTATTATGGTCCCCATTTATTATTTACATTTGTTAATCACCTTTTACTTTCTGTAATTCTCCACAAAAGGAATCCCAGAATATGTAACAAGAGGAATGTGAATTTATTCAGCAAACACACAATTGTGCAACTGGGTTGATAATCAAGTTCTACACATGAAGAGGAGAACATCTTCAACAAATCTATGCAGAAAATGTGGACTTTCACAGGTACTAAAGGGAACTGGGAACTTAGTATTCTTTAGCCACCAACCATGACCTAGAATCATAGGATCGCAGAGTTGGAAGGGATCGCAAAGGTCATCTAGTCCAACCTCCTGCAATGCAGGATTTTAGATCTGAGTTGGTAAATTTGTTCTTGGATTGTACTACTTTGGGTAAACCCTTCTTTCTGACATGTCGATGCTGACCTTTAAACCCCTAAATGGCCTTGGGCCCGTATACCTGAAGGAACGTCTCCACCCCCATCGTTCTGCCCAGACACTGAGGTCCAGCGCTGAGGGCCTTCTGGCAATTTCCTCACTGCGAGAAGCAAAGCTACAGGGAACCACGCAGAGGGCCTTCTCGGTAGTGGCACCCACCCTGTGGAACACCCGCCCACCAGATGTCAAAGGAAAAAACAAGTACCAGACTTTTAGGAGACATCTGAAGACAGCCCTGTTTAGGGAAGTTTTAATATCTTAAAGACTATTGTATTTTAATATTTTGTTGGAAGCCACCCAGAGTGGGGAAGCCCAGCCAGATGGGCAGGGTATAAATAAATTATTATTATTATTATTAATGTTTGCTTTGTGGGGAGATTAATTTTTTTCCTATATAGAGCAATATTCTATTATGTGAGCCTACACATGGAGTCTGAAGTCACACAGTTCAGACACAGATTTTCCATCTTAACTGCTTGATTTTGTAAAATTGGGCAAATTAGTCTTCCAGTTTTGGTTTGTTATTTGTGCTATGTATTTCAACATGTATTACAATTCAGAATATCCATTTATGTGAGAACTAGGCCCAAATCTAAAGACTCTGCTGTACTGTTAACCGAAAACATGGCTGGTTCAGCATAACTATCACAACAAGCAATACATTAGCTGCAGCATAAAAATTTCAAAATTTATAATGAATGAATCCACAGCACTTTATATGCACTGATGACACAGAATTGTACACTTAAATTTATTTCTGCTGCCAGAAGTCCAAAAAAATTGTATTCTACAACACTCTCATTCTTTTAGAAGTAATTAACTAAGGCATAGTTTGTACAGCAATTAAAAAAACCACTTGCTCGCAGATGCTTGTAAGCATTATGTATCTTTTCCTTACTGAAAGTGCATATGTGTATTCTTGCCTCTAGCTTAAATACAGTGAATGTTGTAGTTGGTTGCACAGGAATTGTCTCAAGAACATTAAAGCAAGCCAAACACGATTGCATTCCAACTAAAATTGCTCTCTTTATACCGTGTATTGAAAGTTGATAACTGTTGGTTATAAAATTCCTTTGATTTTCTGTAGGTAATAAAATACTTTGGCAATTACTATTGACAGTTCTGGATAATCTTGAAGGCTGCCTTGCCTGAAGAAGATGAGTGTTACAAATCACTCCACTGAAAGAGGGAAGAACAGCAGCAGGCAGCAGACAGGTTTCAATTTCACAATGCTGATTATCTCATTCGTGATTCTATGCATGCCTAAATCTGAGGATCCCTCAAGCAGCTATATGGACTTCTACTTTTAAAATGCCTATTACGCTTTCATACTTTTTGCTGCTTCCTGAAGAGTGCCATTTCGCCAAGCTTAAATAGCAGAAAATTGCACTGCTTTTCCTCTGCCCATCTCCTCAATCTCTATTAACCTGCACAAGAACAAAGGAATATGATGGTCCAGCTATAGGTTTGGAAATAGGTTTGAAGTTGTTTTTCATTTACTGGTAGCCATCTTTCTGATTCATAAATGTAGTTTAAACAATAATCTCATTTTAATGTATTAGGAAATGATTGACAATGCAGAATTTGTAATATGGATGTACACATGATGTACAAAGATTCATGCACACTTTTTCAAATATATGAATTCATGTTTACATAAGCTTTGGATGAAGACAGATCACTGACATAATTTGTTATATCTTAATTAAAGATATAAATATAAAATTACACAAATAGGAATTCACTTTAGGTGGTATAAGAACAATAGGATACACCACCAACAACAAAAGGAAAATACCGAAACACCTGGTTTTAATGCATGCAGTAGACCTTTATTAGATGTCATAAACTAAATGATGCATTACTCTGTGGGCCACTTACAACCTATGAATTTTGAGGTAAAACGGAGGACAAAGAGTTCTTTTGAAACAATAAGGTTAAATGTTCTTTCAAATCAAGCCACATTTTATTGAATGCTGAATACCTAACAGAGACAGTGAGATTTTAGACTATTTCACTTTAATGTTCTAATGCATTCCTATATTACCTTTAATAAAGAGTATTTTACTAAAACACATTATACTGCGTATAAGAACCATGTTCATACAGCCTATCATCCATTCCAATTGTGTTACTAAACAAAGAGGAAACCATTTTAAAATTCCTATGGCTGATAAAAAATTGACAGCTCAATGTCCTTTCTAAGCAATTAAATTAAAATTTATATGGGTTGTCATACATACTTGCACACACAAAGGTAATTTTGTCCATCTTAAAATGTTTCTTTTCTTTTTAAAGAGGAGAAGATCTGCTTTGTATTTAAAAAGATAAAAGAATGTTTTTGAAAATGACAATTGCTGGCTAGCCATCGATTCCTAGCTTTAATCTCATAGCCTACTCAAATTTCCCATTATGTCTCACTGAGGCTTAGACGGGTAGAAAGGCCGAACTATGGCCTTCAACAAAAATGGAGGGGGGCTGTGGAGTGTTGTAGCATTAAGACACACAGCTGTTGCTCACAAACTGCAAACACTGGAATAACTCGCTGCATGTTTTGCCTACTTTGCTGCTAATAAAGTGTTTTGCATGCTTTCTATAAACACTACTCTTAAGTTTTATAATCTAGTACATCTTATTAAGCGGGAAGTCTGCTGATCCCTAAATTATTCATAACATGGTCCAGACTGATTAAGATTGGCTTGTTAAGGACCACAAGAAGCAATTAAACTGACAAGGCAGTGCAGCCTTGATGTATACATTTATTATCACAAGAATACCCAAAGTGAATGCCCTTATTAAGCAATGAATTTCACCTCACTGGCCTTCCACCACTGCTGCCACAGGCAGAGGGAGCTAGGAACAACATGTCAAAAGCTAACTCTGAGGAAATGCCTATCTTCAAGTGAAACCGATTTTGTAATGAACCTTTCAGTTCACTCCTGAAGTAATAAATCCTGACTGGTGCATTAATTACTTGATAACATCCCATCAAAATGCAAATGCAGCACTTGACCCATAGGAATGGCTCACTAGCTGTTAACTCTTCAGGGTATACATAAATTGTCTGTTTTCTTTTATCAAACTGGGCATTTATTTCCATCTTGCGAGGGTGGATGTCATCCCTGCCACCCTCAGCCCTTAGTGGCCTGACACCATCATTTGCCAAGGACCGTCGCCGGTGCTGATCTCCTAATTGTGCTCCTATTTTGAAGCAGAAATTTCTACTCTATGCTCCTCCTCCTCCTCCTATCTAATTCCACCCCCCCCCTCCAGGAATCTCTAATGTCAAGGACAAAGCTGTAATAGCGTTACAAAGAATGACCCCCACCTCTAAAGTACACTGATCTTTCTTTTTCAATGGCAATACATTAAACAAGGAATTTCATCCCTTGAAGTGATTAAATGAATGCTGAACAAATCTATGTGAACCACTACCTAACATATGCAGCAAACACGTTTCTGGAAAGCATTCTCTCCAAGGTATATTTACCTATTCAGAAGATGCCTTTTAAAATCTCTTCTGTAGTCAATATTTCTTTCTTTGACAGACTGAAAAATCATCAAAACGTCACAGAAAAGCACAGTGAATAATAGAAATTTAACATTTGTGAAAGATGTAGTATCCTCAGTTTGCATTATCAAATCAGCTTGTATGATGAGCTATAGAACTGCTTCCACAGTGAATGTTAATGAGGTTTTTGCTTCATATTTCCTTATTCAAAATTCTGATCAATATCAATGGGCCTGACTCTAGTCCCCACCCCCAACCTGGGTCAACCAGCATTACAGTCTTTTATTTCTATTGAAGGCTTGGCAAAAATCCTTAATTCAGGTTACTAGGCAACCCTGCAGGTGAGAAAATATAATGTTTGGCCTACTCCATCTTAGAAAAAAAACACATTGCGGCCTAATGCTTTCAAAATAGACTCAGCAAAGCATGCACTGATAATTCTCTGCAACATTTTCTAAAGCTGAGGTCAGGAGAAAATTAATTGATGCTGAAAATAATGACAGAAGGAGAGGCACCACTGAGACCTGGTGTGACTGGCATGTGATAATGTTAGCAAGAATCCCAGCATGTGACTGGACAGTGTTGTGAAAAATATACTTTATGTGAAGGAAAAACAAGTTACAAAACGTAATTAGTTTTTGACACTTTTTCATATGTTATTATCTTTTCATTTGGAACATTGCCTTGGGACATCAATACGTAAGTATAAATGAAACATTATTATTGTAAATCTGAAATGGGAAAAGAGATGGCTTTACACTGCACGTCTTCCTTTAACATGTCCTCCTGAATAAACAAAATACCCTCTACAGCCTAAGGTATACAAGTCACAGAAGACATATCTGCTGGAAGGACAAGGAGATATTTCTTCAATATAATAATCCTGTTGCACATGATTATGCACTTTTATTCTCAAAATAAGGGGTTTTGAAAGAAAAGTGGTCTAAAAAGCTATAGGATAATATGCAATTAAATTGTAACACCCAAAGCAATAATGCTTCCCATACAGCAAATGTATTTTTAATTTTTTTCCAGTGGGGTTTATACCTTGAAGTAATTCACACTGATTACTAAATAACCCTTGTGAGTTGCTTTGTCTTTCGAATTTTAAAAAATACACTTGCCGTGAGCAATGAATTTCATAAACCACCAGCTCTCATGCTTGATGAATCATTCTTATTTTATGCAGTGCTGTGTGATAGAGAACTGAGATAAAATATTCTATCCACAAGCTATTCAGTACAATTTATCATCAGCAGCTCACTAGTCCAGTGATAATACCTGGCTTGCAGATTGTAATGATCAGATTCTGTTTTTATTCCAAACAGGAGCAATCCGAATACCATAGTTTTTAATTTACATACATTAGTGAGGTTCAAATGTGGCAATAGCTACAAGCAAGTTCTCTTGCAAACTGAAAGCTCGCCTTGCATAATGGGTTCCCTTTAGCAATTATTCACCAGTGAAGTAACCGGATAAAAATGAAAACAAAGAGGGCAGAAAAAGAAAATCATGATAAAAATGCCATCATCTGGACTAGGATAATTACTGAAACACAGTGAAGGTCATGTTTATATTAGTTTTAGTAATTTCTTGTAAGATTTCTCTCTATTGAATCCCTAATGACATTTCCATCTTTGCTTTGCTACTGTATTATTTTTCTTCTACAATGTATTAAGTGTTGCAGCACTGGTTACCCTATTTTAAAACAGCTGGCAGGATAACACAAATATTTTTTATTGACAGCAGTTAGAAAAAACTGAAATTTAGAAGTTTCTGCTAAATATCAAAATATTATTGGACTAGCCTGAACACTTAGTAAAGCCAATAGGCTTATAATAAAATACCTCTTAGAGCTGCATCCCTTTTTTACTGACCACAATATTGAGTCTGAATTCCCAGCAGCATCATTACTAGACATTTTCTGCCACCTTTCTAAATCTGAAAAGCTTCCTACATTTAGTGAAGATTAGGTAATGCTACAAGCGATCAATAATGGCTATCAATTCCATACCTTGTTCAGAAGAACAGGTTGATTAAAAGTAAGCAAAATACATGGTTGAATATGTTTTAGACCTAGATGAGCTTCCAAACTGATCCATGGTAAGAAAGAAAAAATATTCAAAGAAATTAATAATCATCATCACTTGGGGTGTGTGTGTGAGAAAATGCTTAGTTAAGATTGACACTCCTTCCTTGGAGCAGGAGTAGAGAGAGAAGGCACAAATGAAGAATGATGTATCAGCTACAACTGTGATTTTTCAGGTACTTCTTTAGTTTCTGGCACATCCTTACTGTGCATTACAAGCAGTACTTAGGAACATTTTTCTTGGTGTCTTTTAATAATGCCATTTTAAAATGCTTTTATGAAGAATTGGAAAAGGTCTCTTATTAACCATAAAAGGGTCTATTATTGACTACATGTTGGGAAAGGCACCCATCATATCTCTACTAGCAAAAAAAAAAAGGTCAACTGTAAATTGAGATTTGAAAATACAGTCGTACCTCCGCTTATGTATCCCTCCACTTACATAAACTTCTGGATACGTAAGCGGCAAGCCCGGAAGTATATTTCCGGTTTTTTGCCGCGTGCGCATGCGCAGAAGTGCTCTACTGTCGCGTGTGCGTGCGCAGAAGCGGTCCCTCAAATTGTGGAAACCTCGGGATCCGACTGGAGCTCCGGAATGGATCCCATCCGCAACTGGAGGTACCACTGTACTACTTACATTTCCCTCCATGTGCATAAACAGACACACATAAAATGAATTTGTGTGTACATCTCAAAACTGGGTAACATATCTGCAAATTACATTGGAAAACAATGGGCTAAAATTTTGGATCCTAATCTGGGAGCATATAAAAGTGATGTTTTGAACCTGGTTCTGCAAATTTAATACAGGGAAGTTTTTAATGATCATGTGAGAATAGTACCCCTGAAAACTGATTCACCAACAGATTGATCTGGTTTATATGTAACACTAAACTATGGTTTAGCGGTACATGGGTGAGCCTCAAGCTCATGCATTCCCCTTCTTCTCTGGCATAGTGACAATGAGACATTGCAAGTTTTTGTTTTCTATTAACTGTTGCTGAGCCTGGAACTATGGTTAAGCTTAACTATCGTTTAGGGAAAACAAAGGCTCTGATATGTACAGTAACCAATTCCCTATTTTTTCATTTGCAACAATGTGAATGCAAGATGAGGGGGAAATGTCTCAGCAGCCGTGCTGACCCTGCCTTAAAGCATAGTTAACTACAGCTTGCTTGGGTATAGACATAACCAGAAATTTCTGAATTTCTCTTCATTGCTGCACCAGTGGAGGAAGGGGTGATTGTGAGCTTGAGCTTCATTCTCATAATGCTAAACCACAGCTTCATGTTACATTGAAATGAGGCCACTATCTCCAACATGTTGGAGGGATGCTAATAGGATGTAGTTTGTTTCCATGGATTTTGTTACCTATGTTCATAGGGTATAGAGCTGGACCAAATTTATGCAGTGTTTTTCACAAATAGTGTTGATTACTTTCTGCATAATCAATGTGTCAGCTATATGCATAAACATGACAAGCTCTGGGCTGTGTTATACCGGTATGTGTGTTTTAGAGGATATGCAATACACAATTGCTCTGCACTTACTGAAAGTTTAATCTTTTAAGAGGTTACATATCTTTTAAGGTGTTTTTTAAAACCTGGGGGAAAATATTGTATAGGCTTAGAATCCTTCAGTCCAAAAACAGCCATGGTAAAATTTCTTTACTTTCATCTTTTTCAACCCCACATAAAGCAGTTATTATGAAAATAATTTCTAAAGTTTTATTCTTTATTGTTTTTCTATGTAACTAAAAGAAGAACAAGAAACTAGGCAGGAGAGAACATCCCACCCCCATTTTGTATGCATGCACACGAAAGCTCATACCAATGACAAACTTAGTTGGTCTCTAAGGTGCCACTGGAAGGATTTTTTAAAATTTTGTTTTGACTACGGCAGACCAACACGGTTACCTACCTGTAACTAGCTTATTAACATACTTTCTTTTCTATGTGATCGCATCAGCATAGCATTATAATTAGACTGGTAATATTCAGTTGACATTGAAACAGTGTGGTGTTTACAACTTACAGTTCTGATGCTAGTCCAGCTCCAGCAATAGTGATTGTTGTTCTGAGGAATCAGACAAATTATTTGAAGCAGCATCTACCAAGGTCCTAGGAAATTCCTATTTAATTAAAATTGCAGGGGATCAAGTGTTCCAAAGAGAATGCCTATTTATTCCTATTTTATCTGTGGCTGGTACAAAAAAGGGATATGCTTTGTTGCTGCCTCATCCACTTTCCTGTCTCTCAGACCATTATTCATTATTGTGAGATCACCTGAATGAGAACCTAAAACAGCCCTTGAATGTGTGAGAGATACAACTCTTAACTTTCCTGATTATCCTAGGTTTAGGGGAGGAAAGAGCCTGACAAATAATCCCACTGTCATTGTGTGGTCATTACAGTGTCGCACGAGTCTGGACAAGTTATTAGGTCAGACGCTAACTTCCTAAGTAGAAAAATGATGTGGTCGTCTTTGTCCTTTCTGCAGTAATGGCTGGAATCAGTACTAATTAAGGGCCTGCGGCAGTGTGGTGCGAGAGAGGTCAGAGACTTCTTTCTGACACCTAAACAGTGCTCAGCTCAAACGAAGTGCCCCTAATCTGAAATGATGTGGTGTAGAGCTGGCCTTTCAGCTCCACTGTATATTTAAAGGAAAATGACAGTTAATGACAGGGGTGTCAAAAAGAGCAGATGGAGAGGCTGAGGAAAACATAGCTTTATGGTAAAAATAAAATAAAATAAATCTACCTACAATTAGTTGCTGCATTTAAAAACAGAGCTTACTAAATCACGAGTAGACTTGCAATTCCCTGCCACGTTTGTACTTCAGGGATTATGCAGCTAAGGAATTTGTATTATCTATACTGCTGAAATAATTGCTTTTGACCAAGAAAGATTGTCTACTGCCATTATTTATCATGTAGTAATGAAATGAAATGAAATCTGGTTTCCTACCACACGAACCCATGCAAACAAACTATACATTACCTTCAATTCTCTGCTACTAAATTAGAAACTGGCAAATTCAGTTGCATTTCCTTAACATTTTTTTTAAAAAATCTCATTGACTGTAATCCATATCAGTAATTCTTCTTGTAACCATTGCCCACTTTATATATATAGAACTTGGGGAAACAAAAGCAGTATTTAAAGCAGAAACTACCAAGATTTATGGTCAGTTAGTCATAATACAAACCAGAATAGTTTACTCATTACTCCAAATCTATACAGTACGTTGGCACAAATCCTTTCCATTCACCCTTTATATCCATCCCCAGTGATGCACTTACAAGTCTTTGACTGACATTGTATTAATCTCAGGAATTATTTCAGGCATAGTGAGACAACATGAAAATTTAAGATGATGTGGCTAGATCTACCTCTGCCTGCCCTGTTTCGGGTATGTGAGTGCACACATGTGCATACATGTTTGTTTGCTTCAGACTGAAACTTGATCCATATTTTCTCTGTTTTATATTTTTCTTTAGACATACTGAAAATAAAATTGAATTATTTTAGGTGTTATACTTTATAACCGTTGTTCACATTACACACTGGAGCAGGAATATCTATAAAAAGAAAATATTACTTTTTAATTATTTGCTTCACAACTTAAAAAAAACCCTGAAGACTCCCCAAACAATTCAGTAAGTTCAAAGTGGTCCACACTGAACAAAAATCCCTAACTTCACATATACGGTATGCCGATTGCCCAAATTTACTTCCTGGGTCAGGCTATATGAAGAGTATGTGAGCAATTCTATTCACCTCAATTTTTAAAAAGTTTACCACAGTGCTAGAAAATGTGAAAAAGAGGCAATGGAAGAAGATGTGATGACCACCAGTTCAAATAGCTTTAAAATAGAGGCGTCTCAAGCATGGGTGTGGGGAGAGGCAAAGTAAATAATTAAAAAAAAAGCAAACATACGAAACTAGCATCAGAGAACAGATCTACTTTATTTCATATTTAATAAAATTATTATTATTTCATAAAATTTATATAACAATTGATTGTAGAAGAAACCTCAAAGATCTATTTCTAGTAGATCTGGCGACTTAACGGTCACAAGGCCTCTGAAAAACCAGGTCCTCTGCTCTCTGCTGGTTCTCAATAAGTAGGTGTGTTGTCCATCTGAAAGTGGACCTGGCATCCAGATGTCCGTCACTCATCACTTTTCTGGCTAACATCACCTCCTTCAGCCCTTAATTAATTAGACTGCTGTAACTTCACATTCTATTCCTCGCTGCATTTCATTTTTAAAAAATGCAAAAAGCAAAACGCTAGATTAACAATGCTGAACTACACTGCAGATATGACATGTACTACCTTCTCCCCAAAATTTCAGCAAAATTGCTATTAACAACCTTAGGTTAGTTTGCAGGACTGGCACAACCTCAATTCTTTCAGCCTCAATCTTGTCTCCTGCAATAAAGGTATAATAACGGTGGACTACATCAGTATTAACAGAGCATTTTTTTCAGTGTTCAGAAATTCAGAAGAAAATAACCTTTTGTATGAAGTGGGACGTAACCTAGAAAGATCACAAGCTCCTTTCTTTGCTACTACTTTTGTTTTTTATTTAACACGCAACTCCCCAATCATAGCTACAGTAAAATCCTGGAAACCTGAATTGTTTTCTATGGGGCAGCAATAATTTCTCCACCAGGTAAAACCAACAGAAAAGGCTTTTGAAAAAAAATATCACCTGCTGAAGAACTGTAGTATTTACATCAGGCATCCCCAAACTTCGGCCTCCAGATGTTTTGGACTACAATTCCCATCTTCCTCGACCACTGGTCCTGTTAGCTAGGGATCATGGGAATTGTAGGCCAAAACATCTGGAGGGCCACAGTTTGGGGGTGCCTGATTTACATATTTTTAAAAAAGGCAGAAGAAGGGAAAAGAGAAAATTAATAAAATCTAGAATAGATCTAAAGGGTCATGTAATCTGCTCACTTCTTTCTCACTCATGAGACCAAACTTTTTGATGTTTCTTCTGTTTGCTTGGACTAAGTGGCCATTAAGCCTAGAAATCAAACTGGACCAAAGACAACAGGCCAGGCTAGCCATGTGTTTAAAGCAGGCACCTGGTAGCTACAGGCAACAAGATATTGCACACAGGCGAGTAAGCAGGCTGGCAGGGAAGGATGGGATGGAGTGCTCTGGTTGTCCTCTGCTCCCAGCAAAGATGTCAAATGGGTTGCAGGGGAGAGAAATCTCCCCTTCTCCACATCCTGCATAGAAATGCAATGGGCTACTGGAGGATGGCTGGACCTTCCCATCCCTTCTCTGCAGGTTCCCAATAGGGTAGTAAAATGTTTTGCAGGCTATTTTGTAACTTTTATAGGCTTATTTACAATGCTGGGCAGACTATTAATTCCATATCCCAAAACAAGCTCTTTGTAAGCCAAGCACTGAAAAAGTGTTCCGGGAGGAGAGAAACGGACACCCAAAGAAATTTTAAGAATTAAAGATAAGTGTCATTAAATTTCTGAGTATAGGGGAAAGGCATCTTCTTCCCATTACTGATTTGATAAAACAATTGTCTTCACATTCAAGTGTGGAAGTTTGGGGCTTCTTGTGTGAAAGGTCTAAACATCTTCAATTCAAGCCTCCTGGGTTCCTGGGTGCAAAACATGAATTGCTGTGGGTAATGGAATCTGCAGCTTAGTACCTGACTTTACCAATGGAATACTTCCATTATTAAAAGTCAGTCTGTAAACCCTGTCAAATACTTGCCTTTTTCTGAAGGAGCAGATGGGCTACTGCTGTCTGGATACTCTTTGCCCCTTTTATTATTGAACTAAGTATGCCATCCACAAAATTCTATGCAGTCTGAATTGTATGGGGCATCTCCTCAGTTACATTCCAGTTATTCTGACCTAATGATGTGCACAAAGGCCTTGGAAAGTTATGGCCAACTGCTTGCAAATCAACCTTTCCAGATACACTAGTATACAGGATTTTAACCAGTGAGGACCTGATGTCTAACCCCCTGTGTCAATGAGCAGCTTACAAGCAGGACCATCTGCAGGCCTGAACTCCGTGATACTACAGTTCCACTAATACAGCATTCCATTCATAAGTAATTGGATCACCTGAGCATCTAACAGGGTCCCATCTAGTCATGCTTGCTAATTATGACTTGACACTACTGTTTGATCAACTCATTTATTAATGCCTTCTTAGCAGCTCACAAAATTATGAGTCCTGTGTTACTTGCCCGCCTCCAGTCCTGATATTGCTCTTTTGTGGGCTTTATTGAAATTAAGCCATAGATTTCTCCGTAGAACAAAAATAGCAGAACTGAGTTGATAAAGAAACTTAAGATAATTGACAGACCTTCAATGTGTGTACTGTATACCCATTTCAAAGGCTTTAAGCTATGATCTATAAATTTGCAACAGCAGCAGCATCTGTCAATTTGTTTTCTCTCCGTTTCCAATCTTAAATTCAGATTGCCATATTGTTACATCAGTTTGTGATTTTTCTTTTAAAGTCCTAAAAGAATCATTAGCATGTTGCTATGCTTTTCTCCTGAGGTGCACGCTTTGTATGAAATGTTGCCTAGTATTCCAATTTTTTGAAAGCAAGTTTCCTTAATACAATGCATTTTTGTATGTCATGTTTACATTTTTATGCACTGTTTACCCTACTATAAAATTTTGTACATGTTGTTTTGGTTAAAGAACTGCACTGCAAAATTCAGAGAAATGTGAAATGGAGCATATCATTTGGGATAGCATGAATTAGGTAGGTTCCCATCCCAACATTGAGGGCATTGTTGTATGTATGTATGTATAAATAAATAAATATTAAAATTCATGCGTTTTCTGATTCATGCATTACTACTTATGTCTTGTTTTAGATCAGGAGATATGAGGACCTTTCCCCCTTTTGGTGGCCTCTGACCATCTAGTCTTCTTGTTCATTAACATTTTAAGCAATCATAGACAAGAGAACAAAGGGTTCCTTTAGCAGTCAGTCTGAATTTCCACTTAGTGAACTAGTCACCTTGCTTGATTTTTCCCCCTATGAGATTTTTGCATTATTAATTTGGTAGCAAAGAATGTTAACAGGTTCATATTAATGTCATTAAAACATTTTCAATGCAGATTGAAACTAATTATAAAAGGTAATCCAGATATTATGACTTTCGGTGCCAAACGAATAGAAATAAATTCAAATATAACCAAAACCTTTCTCTATATATAATATACACCATAGTGGCTTAGAAGAAGCATTTGCAATGTGTAAATAATATATGTGTGTAAATTGGTCTACTGCATCCAGATACACATGTATTTACATATTAACATGACAGGCTACAGAGACATTAAATGAGTTGATTTGTTCTCTTACACACTACAAGTATTTCTAATTACTTCAAGCGCATCAGACAACCCCAAAAAGTCACACAAATGCAAATTTTAGTCTGCAATCCTGTGCACTCTGTCCTATGAGTAAGCCCCACTGAACATAGTAGGGTGTGTTTCTGAATATATAGGCCCAGGATTGCACTGTAAATCAAATATTTCAATAAGACCTTTCCACATTTTTATATAACATCAATAGGCATGCTATTATACAGGATCACTGAGTAAAGGTTTTGAAAACCTAGCTAATTTTATCCACTACAGGGGTGGGGAACATGGTCCTCAAACTGAAATATGAGTCCCACCCTTGATCTACAAAAAAGAAACCTGCTTCCCCTAATAGCGAACCTCTGAGTTCCATTGGCTTGCTAAACTTTCTATCTCGTTTAGTCGTGTCCGACTCTTCGTGACCCCATGGACCATAGCACGCCCAGGCACTCCTGTCTTCCACTGCCTCCCGCAGTTTGGTCAAACTCATGTTCGTAGCTTCGAGAACACTGTCCAACCATCTCATCCTCTGTCGTCCCCTTCTCCTAAGGGGATATATCTATATCTATATCAATATCTCTATATATATCTTCCCTTATCTGGAAGCACATCCCACTGAACTCGGAGCTTACCTCTGAATAGACATTAATAATTATACTAATAATAATTTATTATTTATACCCCGCCCATCTGGCTGGGTCTCCCAAGCCACCCTGGGCGGCCTCCAACAAAATATTAAAATACAATAGTCCGTCAAACATTAAAAGCTTCCCTAAACAGGTGTCTTCTAAAAGTCTGGTAGTTGTTTTTCTCTTCGACTGTTAACTTCCTATAGAATAAGGTCCTTCACATAGTTTAACTCATTCAAGAAATTCCACAATACTGTAAAATCCGTGTTCCTGATAACCTTTGCATCTGAATCAAGTACTATGGGATGAGCAAGAAAATAATTCCAGTTACAGAGGAATCATATTTATCTGTATATGTGCTAAAGAGAAACATAAAATATTTGCAGTCAAAAGATGTAACCATGAGTGATGGCTGCACAAGAACATGTTGATGTGGCACTATACACAAGCTAGGCAACCAATCTGAATATTTTGAATATAGGCAACTGCTCATGCATGCGGGGGTTGTGTTCTAAGGCACTGCACATTTAAGTGAAATCGCATATATTGGGGAAAAGCCTGCAAACACCCTCCAAACCTCCTTCCTCAAATTCCAACTCTCCACAGGCCTCAAAGGTCTGTACAAGGGCTCCTGAGATGACACTTGCAAAGACTTGTGGGATTGCTAGACATTGTTTTCACAATCTTTCCAAAGTTTCTGAAGTACATATATGGTGGGAAACTATACTAAACTGTTATGCTGCAATGGTTTATCCAACTGGGTTTTTTTGCCTTTGCTAATTTCTCTTATTGGGCCTGAGACTCAAATTTTCCAGTTTGAATCTAAAGTCTACAAGTTTTTAAGAAATCTAAACTATGCCACAAGAGCCAACCTCAGTAATGTTCCACTAATATTGTTATATAAATTGGGGGGGGGGGATACAGAAATAATTTAGAATCAACACTAACAAAGTATCAAATGAAGGATATCAGAATTCCCTGGTTGTTGGTGCTGATGGTAAAAAACAAAACAAAAAAAGCATGCCTCTATGGCCAGACAGAGGAACAGCTTTGTAAGAGATCCTCAGGTTCCTCACTGAACATACCACCCCTTTCAATATAAGCTTCATATTGTGCTGGGTTGAGGAGAGAGAAGGGAACATCAGCCTAAGTATGAATATATACAATAACTATGTAAGAACAAAAGTTGAGGTCAATCGCAATTATATTTATTTTAGCTGCTACCTCACATTATCAGGACATTCTACATTGGAATAATTTTACAATAAACTGCACCCAGTCCTTGAGTCTTGGAAGCAAATTTGTGATGTATAAAATCAAAACATGAAGGACAAGTGGTGATTGGGTGGCACCTATTTCAGGAATGAATATGGCTGCCTACTTCCCTGCTGGCATATGTTGATCTGTATTCCCGTGTTTCATACACTCCTCCTATACAGATACTCCCAGGAGCCCCTTGTGTTAGGGGGCAATCTTTGGCCAGTATCATTATATATGAAAACAGCACTTATGTTCTTGGTCTACTTAAATTATTTTTTATTTAAAACAATAATAATAATAATAACTACAGTGAAGTAAAGTGATGTACATAATCATTGTCATTTGGTAAATTATACTTGCCAGTGGTCAAAACCTGCCCTTTTGAAACATAAGGTAGCAATTTTACCCTTACACTACTTTAAAAAGGATTAGAGGAACTACTGTAAGGATACAAAAATAGTATGGAATATAAAGTTCTGTATTTAAGAATTTTGTCTGTAAGCCCAATTATTGCAGTCTTGTAATTTATTTAGTGATGACAGGATTGGGTTCTAATACTGAGCTTTGGACATTGCAACAGCACAATAATGTTACACTGTGGTGAAACACTTCAGTAAAGTGGGTAGAAAGGTTCAGGAGAAATATGCTTTGCTTAACTGTAAAGGGTCATGGTTGCAATCCTGAACACACTTACTAGGAAGTAACCCCACTGGACACAGTGAGACTTGTTTCTGAATAAACATGCAATGAGATGCACAAAGTCATATCATAAATTCTCATTTCAGCTTTTATAATTACATTGAAGTCTACTGTTAAATGTTAATGTTTACAGTAAATGCAGTAATGCATCTTATGGGGGGGATCCTTTAAATGAAAGACAAATATATTGCACATTCTAAGTTGGTATGAGAAATCAAAATATTGTTTACTCAGGCTGCACAGAGAAATATGTAATTTTGAATTCTCTTTTTAGGGGGAAAAACCCTGCAATCTCATCAGAAATGTCTTTTACATTAAAAAGCAATATTCAGGTTTCTAGTTTTTGCCAACATACACAAAGATGAGACATTGTATAATTCCTCTCTTTTGCTGTGCCAACTTGTATGCCCGCCTGCACTGTTTCCACAATCTTCAGTTACTGTATTTTTAAATGAAAATACAAAGGGGGTGGGGTGGAGAGGAAAAATAGGTTTCTAATAAAAGGAACTATCTAGAGGAACCTATTGAGCAAGACTGATGGCAAAGAATTTGCATCATATAAATCGGCTGTGTTTGGCAAAACAGAAAAACAAAAAACCCAGCAAATTATGTCAATATAAAAACAGTGCTATAGAAATACCCAACAGCTCCATCTCATGTATGTTTATTTGGAAATAAATCCTATGTTCAGTGGGATTTACTCTCATGTAAGTATGCACGAGACTAAATATATCTAGCCAAGATTTTAACAACTAAATACTCTTATTAAAAATGCCACTGCTTGGGAAACAGATAATTTTGTTTCTGAAATACGTTTCTTAGTTAAAAATAAAATCCTTTGAGGTTAATTCTACAGAGAACTCTACAGTATTTCTGCTGCACATATCTCACTGTCCTGCAAATAATTACAGAGTGCAGACTTGACTGTCATTCATGTGTATCTATTCTATTGTGTGAAGAGAAAAATAAAATGGTTGCCCATACATTAGCACATCACCCATGGCTAGTGCAATGACAAGATAGATTAGGATGTATATTAAATCTCACACATGGCTGCTTTTCTGTATCAAGGTAAAAAATACTTGCTCTTACATACATTAGGGGCTAGCGTTGGACTGACATCTACATTAATATTGACAGCATGTCAACATTTTTTACATTTACTAAGTCAATAACTAGCCTAAATCTCGTAAAAGGTAGATAACAAAAAAATTGTCTTAGTGTGTGTGTGTGTGTGTGTGTGTGTGTGTATAGGGGATGGAGATATAGAATATAAACATATTTCCCCTATTAGAAAAAAGAACCATAAATAAGACCTTTCTTATTTAATAAGACCTTTTTTTAAATTAATCCTACAGGAAATGTTTCAATATTATATATATATATATATATATATATATATATATATATATATATATATATATATATATATGCATGCACCACCCTATACCTGGAGTAATATATATGCTATGGCTTCATAATGGAGCCTCATCTGATAATAAGAGCTCTAGCAGAGAAGGAATAAGAAAGAAAATACAGTCATACCTCGGGTAACAGACGCTTCAGGTTGCGTCTTTTTGGGTTGCGTACCGCGTGAACCCAGAAGTACCCGAATGGGTTACTTCCGGGTTTTGGCGCTCGCGCATGCGCTAAAGTGCTAAAGCACACTTTGCACATGTGCAGAAGTGCCGAATTGCAACTGCACGTGCTCAGATGTGGTGGTGCGGGTTGCGGGCGCTGCAGGTTACGAACGTGGCTCCTGCATGTATTACGTTCGCAATCCGAGCGTCCACTGCATAGACCTTGGATATTAGCCAGATCCTGGGAAGCATGTGGGGAGTGCTGTTCTGCTCATGTCCTGCTTGCAGACTTCCCAAAGGCATCTGGTTGGCCACTGTGAGAACAGGATGCTGGACCAACCGGCTTTTGGCCTGATCCAGCAGGGCTCTTATGTGTAATAGTGAAGCCAGGAAGTCTCTATCTATAGTTTCCCATTTTGTCTGATCTAGGAAACTATACCTACTCTGGGACAAGCCAGAATCATAAACCATGGTTTGAAATTAATTTAATAACTTGGCTTGTCACAAAGCCGGTAGCAACAGTTTCTTAAGAACACAAGCCTGCTGGATAAGGCCAATAGACTATCTAATCCAGCCTCCTTTTTCAGAGTGGCTGACCAGATGTTTGTGGGAAGCCTGCAAGCTGGACATGAGCACAACAGGACCTGCAATCCTGGCAACTAGCATTCAGAGGCATAATGCTACTGACCATGGAGGGAGAGCAAAGCCATCATGGCCAGTAGCCACTGATAGCCTTGTCCTCTATGAAATTGTCCAATCCTCTTTTAAAGCTACCCAAGTTGGTGGTCATCACAGCCTTCTGTGGGACCAAGTTCCTTAGTTTAACTATGTAATGCATGGTGAAGTGCTTTCTTTTATCTGTCCTCAATTGTCCAACGTTCAACTTCATTGGCTCTCCATGAGTTTGAGTGTTATGAGGGGGAGAGAAAATTTTCTCTATCCACTGTCTCCATACCATGCATGCATAACTTTTTAAACTTCTATCGTATCACCTCTTACTTGCCTTTTCACAAAACTAAAAAGTCCCAAATACTGCCATTTTCCCTCTAGTGGAGATCCTCATCCCCTTGATCATTTTGGTTGCCCCCTTTTCTGAACATTTCACAACCCTATGTTATCCTTTCTGAGGTGAGGCAACCAGAACAGTACACAGTTTTCCAAATGTAGTGGCACCATAGATCTGTATAACCTGGAAATGGAGAGTGTTTATTACAGGGGAGTGGACTGTAATGAGTGTTTATTACAGGGCAGTGGACAGTGGTTGGTGACTCCTTGGAGAATGACCCTTCCTTCCTTCTGGAGAGGGAGGCATTTTTAGAAACTTATAACAACATTACTATAAAAGCTTTCCCCAAAACAAAAGATGGAGGGAGTAATAACAGCCAACCCCTGGCCCCTTCACGTGGAATTGTCTTCGCACAATACAACATTAGGATTCAAGCTGTAAACTTTAAAATAAAGCTCAAAAACTCAAATTACTAAAACTTTTTAAGTGCTTACCATTCGTATGTCATTCCACAGTGCACCATGGTAAACAATCTCATTTTGGGGTGAGAGATGTTTTTATTTGACAATGGTAGCTGGGACAAGGCTCTGATCCTAATGCACTGGCACAGGCAGGTAAATGGCATTTACCAGGTTGCTTACTGCCTACCCCACTTATGACACAATAGTGTTGGACTGGTGCCTATACTCTGTGATCATGAATCATAAAGTAGGTATGCACAGATGAATCTGGCTCATTGTTGGTAGTGATGACTCGCTGACTGTTGATTGGTCATTTACTATAGTCCCCTTCAAAATCAGACTCCATGGGAAATTGAAGGAGTGACAGACTGACCTGGGTTGTCTCCTTGACAAGAGTGGAATAGATGGAAAAATTATTTGGAGAGAACATGGATGAATCTTAGAGGAATGAATCTTAGAGGAAGGTTAAATTTGGTGTTTAGTTTGGTGTCTGGGCATTGCACTCATTTTGTGATCTTGTGTGTGCAACAAGTCTCAAAGGCTTGCTCTTGGAAGTATGAAAAATGGTTTTGCCAGGCATCTAAAAGGTAACAAAGCAAGAACCATGTGAACCTTTTGGGAGATGATGTTCTACAGATGGAGTTCCACAACCTATGAGAGCCAATGGAAGGTGTGATTGGAGTAGTGTGAGGATTTATGGTGGAAGAACTTGTAGAATCTCCCACTTTTGATTCTCTTCTGCATGCTTATGCTTTATTATATATGATAGAAGAAAGAGGGAAATTATCACTATACTAAGCTTTATTCTATACTCATAGTATAAGTAAAATGTGATATTTGTAGGAAAATCATTCTTTTGAATTTTTAAAATTAGATCCACTAGTTTCTGTGGTTGGCAGAGTGATATATAAACAGGTTAACATTACAATCTTAATAATTACTTCATTGTTGAAAGCATTCATGAACATTATTCCTTAGCACAGGAAAAAAATAGTTGTGCATCAGTCACCAGTGTTTCAAATGCTTTTTATCCCAAAGGTCAGACAAGCTTTTGTTTAAGTCTATCTTTGACAAAGCATTACTATGTTTCTATTCTATAGTACCACAGGACATGATGCAGGTTAAAGTGATGTTCTCAGCAATAATCATCTCCTTAAGCTTCCTTTTCTCAATTTATGCAAGTCCTTGACAATGGTGATAAAACAGGCTAGGGAAGGGAGTGGGGTTGGAGTGACGAAAGCCTCAGACTACACTCCAGATGAACAGGTGGATTGCTAGAACTGGATCTGTTTTTCAGTTACATATGTTTAAATAAATAACCAAATTCAACAAATGAGTCCTGTTATGAACCTTGCAGTGTGATACAGAAATTCAAGCAAATATTTAAAGAGCTTAGTCTCCATTTGCACAATAATGTTAAGTATCTGAGAATATACTCCATATATTAAACATTTGATGCTAAATCCCACTACGGCTAATATCATTGATTCAGGGCTGATGCAGATAATCTTTTTCTTGGGACGTGTACTGTTGCTGAGTAAAGACCACTTTTAAGCAGTTCTTGTAGAATAGACCTTTTGTTCTTAAATTATACTTTTAAGCGGGGTTAAATGATGCCCCATTTATATTTCCAATTTGTGGCATCCACATGTGGCCAGGCACTAGGGTCACCAGACACAGTGTACATTTCCAAAGTTAAACCTCATAAATCTCCAGAAATTCCTCACATCTATTATGTTTACCTTCTGCTGCTGATGAGCCTGTTAGGCTCTGTACTGAGGAAATTACAAGCACTCCAGAAGATTTGGCAAGAAGAAGCGAGGAGAAACAATGAGCAAGGAGGGGGGGGGAGGAACTTAACTGAAGAAATCACATCCAGTGTTGGCTACCATTTACTTCTCTGAGACTGCAACTACTAAAATGGATATTGCCCTTAAACGGGATTGTTTCCTACCTGGTTAGTGCTGGAAATGCCAAAAATTAATACAAAAAAATTAATGTAAACTCTTAATACAATTTAAAGAATTTGGCCGAAATTTCATTTGAATATTTCTCACTTTACTATTTTTGAAATGAAGCGATACTTTTGTCTAGAAAAATTACCATCTTTGGTCTTATTCTTTATCAATCTATATTAGAAAAATTCTTCCTTTCCTTAATAGATGTTTGGAGACTGATGCAACAGTGGTTAACTAGAAAGAAAGGGCCAACAGAAATATTTTACAGCCACTGGAAATTTGCTTATAAGCTAATGCCAAGAGAAAAAGGCATACTTTCTAGACAAGTTGTATATAATGATTGAAAAAACACACATACTCAGTACTTTTTTAAAAAAACCCTCCTTAATCTATTGAAAAAGCTAAAGCCAAAGAAAAGTAGAATAGTGCTTGTCTTGGAAAGAAGTTTAATTTGGATGTTTAAAAATTGTTGCATATAATCATTGCTAACTATGTAGTGTTATATTTCATAACAAAAGCCTTGACTAATAAACCATTATTGTTTTAAATGGCATTCAAAATGGTAAAATATCTACCTTGGCAATCCAAGTCCTCATACATAATCTCAGTTACTGAGCTCTCCCCAAAATAGTGATTTCTATAATCAATATCATAGGTACTTGAAAGGATGTGGTGTTCAGTGTAAAACAAGACATAATGCTTAGCTCCAGAAAATGCCATACTTATTTTGAGTTCTTTACCCTCTCTTTTAATATATAGGCATCTGAGCCAGATAGTTCCTGAAAGGAGCAGATAATTATCTTAACAGCAGATGAATGAAGCTGATGTTTAAATGAAAACAAAAACATCAGAAGAGAGCAAATTTAACTTTTATTTTATGCCTAAATCAGTTTTATGATGCTTTGCATTGTTTAACTTGTGGTGCAAACCTATGTGTTCAGTGGGGCTTTCTCCAGGTTAGTGTATATAGGATTGCGATCTTAATTTGCTAGTCGTAATATATATTTCAGTCACATGTATGGCATTAAAGCAACACAAAATATTTGCTAAAGAAATATAAAGCAATAAGGAACTCGAAAAAACAGAAAACAAAAGCTAACTTTGTTGATGATGCAACTGTATAAAAAAGTATACTGTTGTGTTTATCTGAAGTGAGGGGGGTGGAGTGGAAATCCTAACACCATTGCTATTCCCATCTTCTCCACATAAACCCTCACATCTTGAGCCCTGTCATTAGTTTTTCATAATTACTATTTCCGTATAATTGCAATCTAAACAGACTTTAAAAGATTAATGATATGCATTCCTATCTCCGTGAAAAATCACTACAATGCCTTTACAACCTTTAGTCCCAAATGCCTCTCAAAATATTTTGCATGTAGCCAGGAAAGCGCTTGAGAAGGCTAGATAAGAGGCAACAGTTAAGAGAGGCTTTAATAAAATGAAATAAAATCTTTCATTCTAATGAATAAAAACTGCTAAACTAAGGAGTGTTAGCAAGGGACTTATAAAAGATATAGCATAGGTTATTAAAACACTATCCTTATTACAAGAATATTTCTTCACTGATATCATTTAGCTTATTAAATCAGTTAACCTCCCCCCCCACCGCCTTCACTTTCCTCCAGTATACATACACACACTTGATTGCTTTGAAATAACTGGTTTTTTGAAAGCACTGGTAAAAGAATAGTAGACCAGTAATGTGCAGCCTTCCCACTTAGACAAGCTACAACTGGAAAAGCTAGACCTCTCAAACCTATGCACACCTCAGCAAATTAAGAGTATATCTGTCTGGAACTCAGGCAAAGAAAAACAATTAGCATATGTATGAAAACACAATGTTTTGTCAACATAATGCCTGACATGGCAAAACCTTCACCGCAGCTTCCAAGATTTTCTTGTTTGTGGTAGGCAGTGTTAACCTTGCAAATAATCTCTGGCCCATGAGCTTTTATCTATAGTGTGGGAAATGATGTTGGAATCAGGGTTCAAATAACAGGACTTGGCCATGGGCAAGTCTCTGTCTTTCAGACTTAACACTCATTTGCAAGATGGAAATATCAGCAGCTTACAATGCAGAGTTGATCTGAGGATGAACAAAGTAAGAAAATGTAGTTTGCCTGGAGCCTTGAAGGAAGACCATAATATTCAACAAAATAAAAAAATAGTCATACAGTGAAAAATTCGGTATAAATTCATAAAGACTTCCCAATTTAAATGCTTTTATTTCTGTTCAGGCAGTGACTTTTAAAATGGTTTTATAACAGATTCAAACACTGTAAACAACCTTTAAAGTACTGTAGATATCACAAATTATTAATTATATGCTGCAACTTGCCCACAATAAGCCTGCATTGGGATATCCTGTTTTCCATAAAATCCTATTTTTAAGGCTGTGTGTCATCAATGATCTTGACCCTGAGCAAAAGCCACTGACAGGGCCAGTCCTACCATTAGCTAGGGTTAGATAGGTTCCTTGGGCAGCTGATTTTGACTGTCTTGAAAGGACAACAAATTGTTTATTTCACTTGTTTTGTTGTATTATACTCCCAGACAAGGTGCTTATGGGATTTTATGGCAGAGTTGGTGCACTGGAAATGTTTGGATGCAACACTCAAGCTGAGTGACTCAACCATAATTTAGCACTA
>NC_083283.1:30280536-30333036 GCF_963506605.1 Zootoca vivipara
ACTGTGTCTTTATTTCCATGGGGGATGGGTTTTTGGGCTCAGAACACAACTCGCCTTCATAATCATGGTAAACACCAAGGTTCTGTTACTTAGCAATTCCATCTTGTGCACAAGTTTCTTAAGGGTTTATTTTATCTATATCTTACTCAATACCAATGAACTCAGGGAAGGCTGCAGTAGTATCATTAACAGACACACAATCCAAGCTTACAATCTGTCTAATGACTACAAAATGTTTGATAAAAGAAGGTACAAACAAAAATAGCACTATTTTTTTTTCTTTCCACCTACTGAATGTCTCTTCTGCACATGAACAATGCTGCTCAGAATTCACACAATCTACATCTTAGAGCTATCTTAAAAAGGTTTTGACGGCTGGATTTTTTAAAAAACATCTTGTACCGAACTACAGAATGATCTGCTTTATTATAGAGGGGGGAAACTTGAATCTGTCTTATGTATGTGTTTTTAAAGACCATTTATTAGCACATAATTTGTGTTATTTGTAGTATTCAGTCAACAATTAAACCCATCAACTTCAAAGATGTTCAATCTACTGCCAATGTAAACTGGATATTCCTGTTCATATGGCACACCTGGTTGAGAATCTTACATGGTAACTTAAATTGAATTTAAATTAATTAGAAGGGGGGAAAGAGTAATTTAAAAGGATCCCCCTCCAGTTTAACAAAGCAAGTACTGTCTAAAGCAGAATACTGTTTCTTATAACCTGGATCTGTGAAGAACAGCAGGTCTCTGCCATTCTCCCTGTCCAACAACTTCAAATTTCCATTTGAACTATTTCCCCTTTAAAAAAAACTCTTTTGCCAGCCCATCTTCACTAATATTGTGTCTCTTAAACCTTTCTGCCAATGTTCTACCCCTAAGTAAGTCAAGCATATCAAGTGTGTCTGCTATGCACAGGATAATGAACAATGCACAAAAACAAAAGTAACAGCAGGACTCCTATTATCTGATCTTCCATAAAACACAAAAAATGCCTTTTCTGGTACAGAGGAAGTACCAGTAAGCCTGCAGGTGTGAGCAAGTTAAAAGAAAAGGCTTTGGCTAAATAGATTCTTTGACTGTCAGGGATTAGAGTCATGGCACCAGTGGTAACACACATCTTTTTCTTTAATTTACAAAATTTTCTCACGAGTTTGCAAGAGTTCACCCCATCAGGGGCTTTCTGAGACCATTGAAATGTCTTAAGTTTTAATTAAGTTGGAGTTGTCAGAAGAAAGCTTTTTTGGCACAGAGTCAGGGTCATTAATTACTGCTATCTTTGTTTCTTAAAAAAAAAAAGAATTCCACTGACTTGTGTTCCTTAAAGCATGCATTTTCTTTCTATCCTGAAGGCTTTATTCATTTTCAAGCAAGACTTGTTTAAGCAATTACTTCCCTCAATGTTATGGATAGCCTTCAGTTTCAAAGTGATTTGTGGTAGAGAATTAATAATTATTACATTTAATGTGATATTCAAATTCTAGTTATGTAATTCACAACTTCACTATTTTTATATATATATTTAATATATCCATACTCCACTTTTCATCCAGGGAACTCAAGGCAGCAAACACAATTTCTTCCTTTCAAGATTTTTTGATAACTATTTAGCTACAGAAAGGGAGTAAACTATGAAGATTCATATTAATTGCCATGATTATTTACAATAAATGTTTTATTGCTGAAGGCGCTTGTTCCTTGCGGCGATCATTTTACACTGAAATTAATATGGTTTCTGAATGCAAACTGTGTACACACTAAATGATCACTAATTGAAAGCAGAGGGATAACTAAGATAAACTTTGAAAGTTGCTATCATGCCATAGCAGTTTGGTGTGATAAGCAAAGTCACTTTCCTTTGAGAGATGGATTCATGTGGACATGCAATTGTGGTAGCAGCTCTACTATCATGTAGAGATATAAAACAGATCATCTGCTATCCTTTGTGCAGCAAACCTCTCTTTACGTAGAAATATACAAGGTTTTGAATTACACTGCACTCTCTATAGAAAAGAACGGGAATGTAACTAAGTGGCTCTTACATGGAGAACATAGAGCTAATTTACAGTAGGCAGTAGGGATCGTTCACATAGGATATTAGTAGAATTGTCCTCTCTCAAGGTTCTTGTGTGCCTCCTAGTCATACAGAGACCATATTATCTGTTGACCTTTCACTCAATCGCTGTATGCACAGCTGGCCAATTTCCATGTATCTCAAGTATTCAACACTAAAAGTAACAGATATTCAAAACACACAATATGTTCTGAGTTTTGGAGAAATGTGTGCCGTATCTTATATTTCATGCATATGATGAAGTAAGTACGGTAACTCTGCCAAAACTTTTATTATTTTACTTGATGGATTTGTAAGCTGCCTATCAGTATGTCTTTTCAGGGTGCTTCACATTACACACACAACAACAACAACAACAACAAGCACAATGACACAGTGATTTATTATTATTTTACAAAAAAAATGGACAGTAGCATAAAATTATCAAGCTAAAGAGGCTTGAGAAATACATTAACATTAGCATCAGGCAAGCCTCTCTAATATACCAAAATTAGATCTCTTCCTATTCCGCCTGATGTTTGTACACTTTGCATCAGATAACTGGGACACAGAGAGGAGAGGCCTCCAAAGATGACCTCAGTGCATGGGGCAAGTTGATGTGGGAGCAGGCATTCTTTCAGGTACCTTGGTTCAAAGCGGTGGTCCTAGTACTTTGATTTGTCTCAGAAATGTACTAGCAACTAGTGCAGTACTGCTTTTTCAGCACCAGTGAGATGTGTTTGCAACAAGCAGCCCAGTTAGAAGCCTGTGTTGCACTAAACAGTTTCTGAGTAACAATGCACTTTTCACCTCCTAGACACAGCTGGTCAATCACCCTCAGCTATCTGTTATAAGCCAGGGTACACGACCATTGCTGTACCCCTTATCCACATCCTCAGGCTGCAGAAAAGGTATTCCTCCCACAAACCAAGATGGTGCTCTAGATAAATTACTTGAATGCAGAACTCATGCTGGTTAGGTTAAAGCAGATATGAACATGTCACAAAGTAAGCCTCCATTGGTTTCATCACATCACCCTATAACAGGCCTCACACCTCTTTAAAAACTCTGCCACACAGCATCTCATGGATGCAATGGAAGTGAACTATCATTCTTTGCTGGATAATGTCACAGACTATGCCTGATAATGAGTTCATACTTAAGATCAGTAGCTTTCACACACAGTCTTCTGGCACCTCTATTCTATAGTCACCTCCCTGCCTGCTTCCGTGGTCCAGGTTACCTGGAAAACCAAGGGACTGAGCAGTCTCTGCATTGTAGGGAAAGAGTGCTGAACTTTGCTTAACATGTCCACCCCTCACTCATATTGGCACTCCATGGAGAAATACAGTAGAACTTTAACAGCCAGTCATGCCATTAGGATGTTTCCCAATGGCATTCAGGAAACCTAATAAATTCACTAACCATGCAGAGGAAACTATTAAGTTTAAGTCTATTGGACTATTAAGTGCAAGTCTAAGTCTTAGCAGAAAACAATTATAACACAGGAGACCAGAAAAGTTATCTGGAAGATGGCAAAGCAACGCAGGTCACTCCAGTTAGAGGAAGGACCAGAAAAGGAACTTTTAAGTGTCTGTCCTCCCTTCCCTTTAAGTGTCAGAACTCCCTAATCCAGTTCACACCCGCATCACTATACAGTATTCTATAACAGTAGTGCTTCCTTTCACTCCTCCTGCTCCCCGATTGCTGTTTCAATTTGGTTTCAGGGCAGGGACTGCCTTAGTCACATTGGTGGCTGATATAGGCTAGGAGATGGACAAAGGAGGGTTTTTTGACATCATCAGGCATGACAGCTGTCTAGGTCACTTCTCATGTTTAAGAAGAAGTGACTCCATAAGCTCTTAAAAGAGTTATTCTATTTTTCTTCTGAGTCTTTTCCATACAAAAGGACTAAAATATTGTTTCTATCTTTGTTCTTTCTATAAAATGAACATTAGCTCTTCCTGTTATGCCTACTATTCCCACAAAAGTTAGTCTACAAATGTTTAAGCTGTATTACTTGAGAATAAACATAATTGAACTCAGTGGGACTTAATTCTACGTATGCATGCAGAACTAAGCTGCAAAACATAATCTTGAACATTTTATATTCTGTATATTTATATTTTGTTATTTTCTAGGAAGGAAACAGTCATAACTGTGTAACGTGAAAAGTAAACATTTTCAGTGGTATGTTAGAATGACTAACCATGAACTAGCTTCTTCTCACAAGTAAAGTTTCAAGGTCTGAATTTCAGAGTCCTGCACCACTGCAGCCAGTCTTGCAAAATATACCGTATTTTTCCGTCTATAAGACGCCCCCTATTCTTGGGAACTCCGATTTAAGAAAATGGGGGGAGATGGCCCCCATGTATAAGACGCCCCCAAATTTTGGACATTATGTTTTAGGGGGGCGGGAACCTAGTCTTATACACGGAAAAATACAGTAAGTTCATAAGATAAAGCATACACAATTGATTCAGAATTATTGTTGAGTAACATCCAGTCATTTCACTAGGGCTTAGGCAACTTTACAAAAGCCTCTTTGAAATTAATGGTGACTACAGTACACACCAACTGTATAAGACAGTTGAAAAGGCATCTGTTGTTTTAGGCCTCCCTGCCTAGTATTTCTGAAAAGACCAATTTCCCCCCATTAAGCTATGAGGAAATATTACCATTTCCCCCCTTTTAAGTGAAGTGAAAAAAGCTTTATTAATTTTCCCATTCACCTGTATCTCAATATAGGACAATATTTCCTTTTGTATTTTGAGTACCTTGGTTAGTTCAGGGTGAAAAATTCCAAAATATACATTGCATCACTAGCTTTTCTGACAGGCCATCATGAAATGTCCTTTCCTGATTGGTCAGTATATCACACAAGGTCTATATATCTCTGGATGTGTGAGAATTAAAATATTGTCTCTTCATGATAATTTTGCTCTTCAAACATTACACCAGTAAAATACATCAATTCATTATTTTAATTGCCTACCCTTTGGGCAAGGATCATTCTGTTTCTTTGTTCCCTACAGTATTATCTACCACTTATAGGAAATAAATATTGGAAGCCAGAGTAGTAAAGCAGCAGTTGTTGTCACATCCCAGCCAGGTGGTTTCACATCTACTATGACTCTAGCTTTTGGTTAATATACTGTAAATTATTTCCTTTTGAATATACTGTAAAATGACTGAGATCTGGAAATGAATGTACAACATGAGGTGTCAATGTCAACCAAAAGAATTACCAAGAATACACAAAACTACCAATGTTTTCTATATATGAATCACATATATTATTATTCCACAGCACGTTGAATATCTATATGCAATTTATTGTCCACTATCACAATTGAATTCCCACACACACATTCTTCATGCCATTGTTGTTGCTACATCTGTACTGTATTCCATTCAGCTTTATTCAATCCCAATTTGCTGTTTTCTGAACGTATTCTGTGATCATGTCTAACTATATCATATCATATGTTTCTGCTTTAGTTGGCGTTTAGGACAATCTCCACATATGACCGTCATGCCTTCCTTTTCCAATCCTCTATATTGGATCCTTTACTGCTTCCTCAAAATCCTGCATGTGCTGTAACATGTTCAAAATGTTCCAGACAATTTTAAATCTACCGACTCATTTCACAACGTCATGCAACATTTCACTGGGATTTTTAAAAGGGGGGAATAATTAATAACTAATTAATTCATTGAGCTTTTTAGTAGTCTTCCAAAATAGTTTATACATGTTACTTAGTTCAAGCGGCATATTTATTATTTTACTTAAAATTCACAATATTGCATATGATATGATAAAAGCATTCCTACCCCAGTGTCTAACAGAACTATAAGTCACCCACAGCCTCCATGCTGGCATTGCAAGAGCAGCTGAGTTCAAGAGGGCCATAATAACTGCATGTACACATAGTGGCAAAACATATTTGTTGCCATGTAATGTAAGAAGACCCTGACATATGAATACAGTACAAGTGATATTGAATCATTGGGGCTTTGCTTTATGCAAGGGTTGAAAACTTACAAATGTACTGTTCTTACACAAATGAAAGTGGTCACGGACTACTGGATGAAAATAAAGCTGAAAATAAGGATGTCAAAAAAAGCTATTTTGAAAGTCATGGATATCAGTCTAATAAATCTAAATTAGCCTGTTAAGAACACCCCAAAATCAAAATTATTGTGTTGATCAACTATGGTCCCTTGAGCTCTCTGCTTTTCCAGGTGGCTGCAGTCAGATCTTTTGGAATAATGGAGTGCTCAAATCTCTGATAGTTAATTGTGCTGGATTACTGTTTGGCAACCAACCAACTTCTGGGCCTAGGGATAGATCATTTTATTTAATGGTTCATCACAAGACTCCAAACAGCATGCAAACATAGATCACTGGTCCATTTCTGCCAAAGAACAACAAGAAAAGCATGGAAGGAGGAAGATTATCACACCTGCAAGATACCTGTTCTGTTAGCTATGTGATCATCTGAAAAATCAGGATGGTGGGTGAGGATTTTACTTTTTACACTCTGGGCTGGATATTAAATAGTAAGAGCTGTGCTCTAAAAAGTTTAAAAGTAGTAACTAAACACAGTACAAAAGATCCAGTAAAAACAACTTGATGCCCTCCAGATGTTGAACTACAGCTTCCATTTATTGGTTATAGTGCCAAGAACAGATGGGAGTTGGGATCCAACAATATCTGTAAGACATCAGGTTCTCCACTCCAGGTTTACCATTTTGATTTTCAGACATGTTTATTTGTAAGAAGAAACAAACATGTTTTATCATGTATAAATATTCCTCAGATATATCTCAGCAAAATAGCATTAGTCACTGTGCATAAATCACGTACACGGCATTGCTCTTTATCTAAACTCAGAAGTGCAGTCTGCACATACATCAGTAGCTTTCAGGTAAAGAAAATTACGGTATCTCCTATTGTCTCACAGTGAAGCAGAGGAGAGAAGTACTTTGTTTAGCAAGTGTAAAGTCACACCCCAGATGCACCAGTTTCCACCGTCAAACCCACAAGTAACTATAACAGGGAGGAAACTCCTACTCTCTAGAACAGGCATCCCCAAACTGCGGCCCTCCAGATGTTTTGGCCTACAACTCCCATGATCCCTATCTAACAGGACCAGTGGTTGGGGAAGATGGGAATTGTAGTCCAAAACATCTGGAGGGCCGAAGTCTGGGGATGCCTGCTCTAGAAATTGCTAACAATTCATTTATTCTATATATTTTAAAGCTTTTTTTAATGGCTTTCGTACAGACATCAGAGCCAGGCTGTAGAATGAACATTCTGAAGGCTAGAAGTTTATACAGTGGTACCTCTGGTTAAGAACTTAATTCGTTTTGGAGGTCCGTTCTTAACCTGAAACTGTTCTCAACCTGAAGCACCACTTTAGCTAATGGGGCCTCCTGCTGCCGCCGCGCCGCCAAAGCACAATTTCTGTTCTCATCCTGAAGCAAAGTTCTTAACCTGAGGTACTATTTCTGGGTTAGCGGAGTTTGTAACCTGAAGCATTTGTAACCTGAAGTGTTTGTAACCCGAGGTACCACTGTATAAGAAAACATGTACTCCTCCAGCAATTTAATAAACCACCACCACCACCACCACTTACTTGTGGGCACATTTGTCTGACATTTGAAACCATGAGTTGTTCTTCTGTAAGCTGCAAGTTCCCCGCTGTCCCTCCGTCTCTCCCACCCACCTCTCTCACACATCACTCACAACTATTCTCTGCCTTATTGCAACCCCCAATAATGCAACCATTTGAAACATAAATATTTCAGAAGGGGAAAGCAGTGGCATAGCGTGGGGGGACATGGCCCCAGGCACAAATTTATGAGGGGGCATGTCCAGGAGCTCCACAACAGGCTGGAGCCACGAGGAGGCAAACCACCTCCGGGTTGGGCTTTCAGGTCTGGGACCCTAGCAGCACCTCCTTCTCATGGGTGGCAAAGGGACACCCATGCTCGTGTGCCTGCCCTGAGCCGGCTGAGAGGGAGAGGAAGGCCGCCGCCACTGCCCACTGAGGAGGGAGGAAGAGGAAGGCGGGAAAGCACTGCCGGAGCAATATATGTTGCCCAGAGCGCTTCACTACAAGGACAGGAGGGAGAGGCAACACAGTGGCGCTCCTGACTTTACGCTTCTCTGCCTTATCTCTGCTTCCAGGTTGGGGCTGGTTTGCAAGGAGAGACTCCCTTGATTAGACGCTGACCAGCAAAGGGACTGACCACTGCCCAGTATACTGGGGGGCACGACACTTGCCCCACCGTGGGTTCCAGCAACCCACGCTATGCCTCTGCTCCCAAGCTATCACCTGTGGCTGGCTGGTAGATGCCAAGGTTGTTGTTTTTATAGAGTCTGCATGCCTGAAGTTCCTGCATTCCTGCTTAGAGATCACTGGGGCAGTTTGTCTAATGCCCTAAGAAAAAAAGAGTTTCAGATTTTCCATTTACCATGTCTCCCTCCAATCATCAATTCAACTATCTTCTGGTACTAGTTGCAGCCAGGGAAAAAAGCAGGAAATGGTCATAAATTCACTTGATTCTGTGAGACAGGTCAATGTTGAGTGGCCTAGTTGCATCTGTTCCAGTTATAAAAACTTTTGTTACTACATTTTTATGAGCTTAGCTGACAGAGGCACAAAGCCAACAAATACTAAGATGAGAAACAACAACACTTTGGGGGACCACTCCTTAATTCTGTTCATTTGACTTCCGCAAATAGTCATGAAAATAATCACTGGAATATTTTTTTAAACCCTACAATCTTTATGGTGGCTTGATCAGTAATTTAAAAGAAAAAGGGGTAGAAAAGACAGGGGTTAGAGCATCTTATCTAAGTGCAAATGTGGAAATTCTCCTTGGATTGTAAAAGTCCCCAGGGGAAGGCTTTCTGATACCGCAAGCATTCAAGACACCAATCTTGGTTAATCACTAACAGGTTAACATCTCTGAAAGTAATACTGTCTAACAAGAGAGGAATGTACAGTCTGGTTCTCATAAAATTTCAGACCTAGGACAAAACAGAGGAATCTGGTAGGACTACTACTTTCGAAAATATTAATTAATAACACATTATCAGTCTGATAAAAAATATGGCCTGCCATTATCTGCTTTCCAGACATACAATGAGATTTAGAAGGTTTATAAATGGCTCTTACCATTATAAAAATACACATCATTCTATACTCAGGTGTCTGAATAAAAGTAGGGAATGTAGAAGCAGAAATTTCAAAATTAAATATATTGCCAAAACAAAGGGCAAGGTCCCAGGAAGTACAAGAAACAACAGACAAGGTTACTGGAACCTTATATATATTACATTATTCAAAGCAAAGACCAGGCTGTCATTTTTAAGAATAGAAATTCACTGGACATATTGAAAACATAGATCAGTTTGTGTTGTGGTGGCTCATATATGTTCTTTTAAGTGTGTGCTTGAATGGGCTATGATCAGACACGTTTCCATTAATTTAAGTTCTTTTCACATCACAGAGAAGTGTATGCAGACACAGTTCTTGAAATACACAGTTCTGGAATCAGCCCTCAACAACTTTGCCCTGAGTTTTATGAATATTTAGAGATTACTATTTAACTAACTACAATCAGTCCATTTTTAGTATCTACAAAATTAGGACATTGGTTTATCTGAGACGTCTACTATCGCTAACCACTTCTTGAAAATTAATATTGGGCTTGTAGTATTGCCTCTTAATAATCAGGCCTGCAAGTAGCTGCTCAACTGGAAATGCTATGATGTGTATATGAAAATAAACCAATACTCTATTGGGACACTGCTGCAACATGCTCTGTTTGACATTGGGCACAAGGATGCTCAACTCAGCATCGATATTCAAGGAGGGCTGAATACACTGCTAGCAGGGAGGTATTTGAAATCAAGGAGAGCTAGCAGATCTAAGGTTGGAAAGGAGACCTTTCCAACCTTCCAGTCCAGCCTTAAAGGTCAAAGCCAGGAAAAGAGGGACAGGCTCAGCCTAGCACATAATTGTTTCATTGTTTTCTTCCAACCTGAAAACAGAAGCAGATAGGTCAAAAGATGGAAAGGAGAGCATCCTTGTGCCCAGTGTCAACAGCACAACTCTAAATATGAAGCAAAGTGCTGCTTCATTTTATCATGTCAACCAGGAGAAGGAAGAAAAAAAAGCCATAGAAATCTGCAATGATCATTCATCACAAAGACATGGCCAGGAAGGAACGTTCAAGAAGTGTCAACAAAGCAGAGGATCCATATCACAGCAATTTCTAGAACCTTCCGCCCTGTGCCTCCCTGCTACAGATTCCAGATATTTTGAATCACAGTACACTACAAAGTAGTGAAAGTCCAGGAAGAAATTTGGCGGGAAAAATAATGCAACTTTTGGGCGCCACATTTGCTCCAGCACTAAGATACAAACAGCTGCTTAATTAAACTATTTTTTAAAAGCCAACATGGTAAAATTCCAATATTATGTCCAGTGATACTGCTAACAAAAAATGAAAGGTGTAATCCACAAAATAGCAGTGTCCAGAGGCAAGAATTTAATTGTTGGTATCACTATAAGATTTTAATACAATATGTTTTGAAGGATAACTTTATACTATCTTTTTATTTTAATTTTAAAAGTTTCTGGTTTTACTTTTTCAAAGCAATATGATGTCAAATGAATTCCTAAGGGTGTTATATTATTTTTTTATTTGAAGGGTGGTTATAAAACTTTAAAAAGGCTGATTTATTTTAGACCATTTTAAACACATACCAACCTTACTTGGACCTAGGCCAGACAAAAAAATCCATCTGAACTGACACCCTACAAACACATGTTACCAGTAACCACTATTGAGCTTAAAGAAATAAATGAAATGCTATACCTTTAGCAATGCAGCACTTGGCACTTTTTCAAGGATTCATAGGAGAAAGGTATGTCTCCTATTCTATACTGTGCTCTGGCCTATGCAATAAATATTTTCTCTATCGACAGAAACTAAGTTTCCATTACAATTTTTAAAAAGAAATCATAAGGTATTTTACAAAAGTCACCCATAATCCTAGAGCAAAATAAAGATCACAGTGATTGCTCTTCTGAACATGCACTATATTAAAAAGTGTGTGTTAGTGTGTACACATTGAGGCAGGGGCAGGATAAAGTAACAACATGATTTCTTGAAGTGTATCCATAAATAAATAGAATGATATAGTGAGATCCAGAAAATAGCTAAGATTTCCTAACCACTGTGATTCAATATGTATGGTGGGCAGCCATCACACCATATCTACCTCCAAGATAGCACAGTCACGATCCTATTCTGAACCAGCAGCAAGGCAACAGATCAAATAGCTGTAAAACAAAACAAATGTAGCAACAATGACAGCTACACCCATAGCATCTCTAGCAAATCCACTAACAACCACCAATCAGGTGGTTGCAACTTTTGACATCCCCATATTGCCAACACCAATGAGCAGAAGACACCAATCAATCAGGCCAATTGCAAAACAAAAAAAACTAAACATGAACTAACCACTTCAATATACACATTCCCTCTGCCCACAATTCATAAGGTACAATGGAGGCCTCCACAAAGAACCAAGAGATGTCAGAAGGGAAGGGAAGGGGACAGAGAACAGTGGTCAGACTCTCTAACCAAGATCTGGGAGACCAAGATTCAAATCCTCACTTGGCCATGATACTGACCTTGGGCCAGTCACTGTCTCTCACAGGATTGTTGTGGGGATTAAAAGGGGTTTAAGTAAATTATGCAGAAAAGGTTCAATGAACCAGGAAAGGAAATGGTGGAAATCAGGAGGTTAAAGAGAACCTCTGAAAATATATTTTTCTTTCTTTCTTTGCTTCTTTTAATGTTTATTTCACTTTTTATTTTTTATGTTGGATATCTTGTATCTTTAATTCTACTTGATGGAAAATAATTGTTGAAGTTGAAATTGTAAAACCAATAAAAAATTATTTGCAAAAAAAGTGAAGGAAGATTGATGGCAGGTCCTTCAGCTTTCCCCTTTCTTTCCCTGCACCCCCAAAGCTTAGCCTGCAGTCCTGTTGCCAGTGTTGAAGATTCAACTACCAGCCCAGTCAGCTTGTGGAACAAGAGTGCAGACATTGCCTTGTCCTTCAACTCAGAAAGCAAAATGTCTTATGCCAATCCTGGTTATAAGTTTCTCCATGTACTCAATTCATGGAGACCAGCTGCTGGATTTAACATCGCAGCAGTAACAAGGGACAATATTTAACTACTAAGCCATTCACCTCTGCTATTGATGAGTAGTTGTAGTAGTTAAGGACCCACTGCCTTCTCTTCTCAATATAGGAGTCCTCAAATTGATGTACCTGATGTAACAATTAGAAAGGTAGTGATTCACAATCCACAAACAATCAGGACAAACTATCAGATACACAGCTAAAGCAGTCACAGCTTTTATTGATCACCAGTGATGGAGTAAGAGATTAAAGTGTCATAAACATTTCAGGATATATGACAAATTTCACTCTGTGACTATATGACAGCCCTGCTCAAAATGGTAAGAATCCTACAGAAGAACAGCTTGTTTCCATTGGTCATTGCAGCTTATGGTCTGCACAGTGAAAGGCTGCCTGGTGACCTATGGGGAAACAACAGAAACATAGAGATGGTGATAAATAATGGGCAGCAACAAGAACAGAAAGTTCTGGCAACTAAGTGCTCATTATGGGTTGGTGAGTGCAAAACTGAGAAAGTATGCTAACAGCAAGATGCCGTTTCATTCCCCCATGACTCCACTTAGCTCTCCACTCTCTTCTAACTAGCAGTTGGCCCCTCCCATCTCTGGCACTTATGGACGTCCTCCTGATAAAGGACATAATGCAGTCATTAATGCAATGCTCACCCATTATTATAGGAACACTAACTGTAATTTCTGTTTGTTCTACTTCATGTACTCTCTCTTTGATCCTGCAAGACAAAATGAGCCATGCATGTTTGGCCTACAATGGTAGTAAGCAGAGCAGAGTAGACTGGTCCACTGATAATGGTGGCCATATTCTCCATTGCTTCTTCTAGTACATGACAGGAGCTTGGTGGCATTTGGGTGTTTGTGGCCAACAGAGGTTCCCTTCCTGGAAAGTATATGCTTACCCCATAGAGGAGACTATGCTACTTCTGGATTATTAAGCCAATTAAGTGTCTTCTCATAGTCTTAAGAGTGAAAGTTGCACTGTTGTCATTGGTATTGTCTCCACTTCCATCCCCTTTCTTGACATTTAATGAAGGAAGGATGGAGGGTGTACAGGTATCATACTCTGAGGCATGGTCTCCCCCTCCCCCTGCCAGTTTCACCTTCCGCGGCTTACCTGTGTGGGATGCCTTGGCGTTGTGTCTCCAGCTGTAGCAGTGCTGGTAGTTCCTGATGAATTAGATTGTCAAGAATTGGGAAGCAAGTTTATTGTGTTTTTTTCTGGGAACACGTGTTCTTTGTTCTTCTTGGCTGTTGAGTGTTTATTGGTTGCACAAAATGCTTGCTTTGTACAATGTATCTTATCACCAGAGTTCTTATTTGTGCTGGATAGTCTCTCTGGATAGAGGGTCAAAGTGAGGTAGCTCACACAGCACATCTTGAAATATATCTGTTGTTTCCTGGCTGGGCTTGATATTACCCCTATTGGTGTGCTTAAGAATTAGTTCAAGTGATACCTATATTATCAGTGTGGGGATGGAGAGGTGATGAGAAAAGTCATTTGGGAGTCCTCCCACTGACCCCCAGTGGGAAAATTCTAATTCAACTCTTTGGTATGTATTAGATAATTTTTGAAATTGAATCAACTCTTATGAACGTAGGATACCAACTAAATTCCATTCCTTGCTCCCATTGTGATGCCTCCACATCTTCACTAGGTTGTCTGCTTTGTGCTAGCAGAGCCCTGCCAGTAGCTGATGCATTTGCCCTCATGCACCTAGTGTTGTGCTTTGGTTGCATATGTTAGTTTAGGAACAATCTTATCCTCAAGTTATATCCACCAGGAGTACTAATTGATAATATTTCCCTGTAACTTGATTTCACTAATTCAGAGCCTTCCTAAAATAAAACTCCTAATTCATTTTAAAAATGAAAACCTTTTCAGAAAAGCCATCTAATAATGAGTAGCAGTTTTTAAAAAAGGAAAAAGGTTAAGCTGAACTCAGAGGAAATAAAATGATAATGTAACATTAAACACCTCTTTTATCATTATGTTTAGCTTGTGTATGTACATCAGCATACACTACTGCTTCTGCAAATTCTGGGTGCTACTTTTGAGGTAAGTCGTTTCCCATTTGGTAAGGGGGAAGAATTTTGTCTGGAGTGCAAGCTTCCAGGGTAGAATCGAAGACCAATGGCCCAAGAAACTGAGAGAGGGGTGGAGGTGCAGAGATAAAATTGTGTAGGCAGATTACTTAAACAAAGGCTCTCGTCCTAATTTGTATTTTATTTTCTCCCTAATAAGTAATTTTTGCTAGTGTACCGATGGTGTGCAATCCAAACAATAGAAACCTGGGTCAGCACACATGTAAAGTATACACTTAGCAAATGTATGGACTTCATGTTTAGGAAATAGCTTAAGGGGAAAATACATGATTTGCTTTTACTTTTTCAGTTGCTTGGGTGTCAATTTATTTATTATGAATTATGGTTTGGGCAAATATCACACTTCTCATCAGAGCACTTCCCCTAAACTTTCAGTTCTCACATCCTAGGTTAATCTGAAAAAACAACAGTAGCACCAGCCACAGTTGTCTCGGGTATAAGAAAAAGAGGAAGCTCATGCTATCCGTTCCTTAAGTGATATTCTGTACTGTTCATTTATTTTTATATTTTAAATTGTAAATTGTCATGGGTGCCTCGGCAACAAACAAAGAAACAAACAAAAGAAACAACTTTCCAGGATTCTAACACATTATAGCAACATATCAAAAAACTGAGCTCAAGGTGGGTCTATATTAAGGATAAAAATACGGTACTAAGTCATCAAATCCAAACAATTTTATGTGATGAAGTAAACAACTTATAATATGGGTAAGTGTGGGATACAGAACTAATAGGAGTCCATTTTCTGCGAGTGCACTGTATTGGAAAAGTCTTTTATATCATTTTTATATCTTATTGACTCATATGGTTTTTCTTTGTGTTACCTGATACACTCTTGTGCATAGCTGCAGAGCACTTAATCGCTATAAAATGGCCTCCTTTGACAATTTCATTGTCTATTCTTTAAGTAAGTCCAACACTTACAGGAAAGCATACAATGAACTAAACATAATTGATCTGTGGTATAGTAACCAATTGATTTCTGTTAATGTAAATTCTGTTCACTGATTTAACAAAACAAAAATAGGATGACTTCCTCCCCTATGCTTTCAGTACTTGGTGTTGCACTCAAAATTTCCTTTACAAGAAAAGCCACCAAGTTCTCAACTAGATGCAAGAGAGCTGTTAGCATAAAGTCATTTTTTAAAATTATATTTTAATCCCTAGGGATAAACATTTATCTCCTTAGATATGGGGATAAAGATTTTAATGGCATCTTGCTTCAGGATTCAAAATAAATAAGGCAAAGATGAGTTTCCATCTTCTTAAAACAAAATTACAGAGATTAAAATATATAAACACAAAATGAATGTATTCCATTTGCATATTATATTTCGCTCTTAAAGTTGATATTGAAGATTAAGGGTCAGCATTTAATCCTCACTATCCTAATCCCTAAAATTACAAAGACAAGCATAAGTGCATGTCTGCTGCACTAAATTACCTTGAAAGAAAGCAAATTCCAAATGAAAAGGGAAGCATATTTATATTATGGTGATTTAAAATCTGTCGCCTAAACACATCTTCTCTCCTCTATCCATTGACCTAAATTGCACACTAAAAGCTTGCTTGTCTGCAAATAGGCAGCTAACACTTTGAGACAATCCAGAGATTCTTCTCCTATGAAGTATTGTGCCAACAATTTTTCTGACTACAATAAACACTGTCTTGTTCATGTTATGCAGAAACAAGAGACATGTTATAAAATACAAGAGTTTCTCTTCTCCTTTTCAGCTGATTTTTCTAGATACAACCAATTATTTCAAAAATCAGCCTTATTAAAAGGGGATAAAAGATGGGGAAATATATAAACTCTCTCTCTCTCTCTCTCTCTCTCTCTCTCTCTCTCTCTCTATATATATATATATATATATAACTAACTAACTTATGGTTGTTGCAAAACATATTGACTGAAAGAGAGTATAATTGGCTGATTTTCACACTTTCACTGTAAGAGGAGTCACTGGGTTGGAGCCTAAGATACGCAACTGGAGTTTCACATATTGAGTTCTTGTGTCCCCTGCTGTAGCCCGCCGTCCCCCCCCCCAAACCACTATTGAGGGTCAAAGGACACTCAGGGATTGCATGGGATGTGAGAAGGTGATAGCTATTTAGGTAGAGTATAAGACTCTTCTTAATCTCAGGGTCATGGGTTCAAGCCTCACACTTGGCAAAAAGACACCTGCATCGCAAGGGGTTGATCTAGCTAACTCTCGTGTTCCCTTCCAACTCTACAATTCTATATGTGGTGTGGAGCAGCTTCCATTGGGTGAGAGAACCGGGATAATTTAATACACACATTGTGATGTGTTTTATTAAAAATTACATTCATGTTGGCATGTTTGGTCTCCCATCTTCAAAAAGGTGATTGCTTACTTCAGGAAGAACTGAACAAATATTAGGACTACAAATAATTAAGAAGAAAATCCTGAAAATGTTTACTCACAAAACAGATGGCAAGATAGCTACCCTAAAATGAAAGATTTTCCATTATTAGCTGACTACATCATAATCTGTAGACTACATTAAAAAAAAAAAGCTTCATTGGGATGCATCACTTTAAGCCAGCCTCCCCCACTGTTTCAGGCTTCTTGTGATTTTTAAAAGACTCACTTTAATAGAAACCATTTAGAGGGAAGGAGACCTGATCTGGACATGTACCTAAATAATAGCTAACGAGTTTAGAATAAGACAGAGGGGTTCCCTATCTTTCAAAATAAAGACAATATTTTTTCTTACATGGGGATAAGGGAATAGAAATTGAAGTGTGCTTCTCCTGAGTACCTCCTCCAACTTCCAAACTACTTCTGGCAAAGCACCTCTCTGCTTCCGGGGGCTCAGGTATTCTGCTTTTGGCCTGCTACTGGCCTTCTCCACTACTCAGGAAAGATTCCTCTCTTAGGACTGGCCTCACACTAGGCTTATGTCTTCCCCTCTGGAAAAAGTCTTTAAAGTATTTTCCTTAAAGTCTTCCCTGTTCCTTTTCTTCTTGCAGGCACCTCCCTTCTAGTCTCCCATGGATACATATTACAGCTGGCTTAAGTTAGACCAAAGGAGCAAAAACTATTCTTTACTGGACTGGATTCGCATCAATGCTTTAAACTATTTATTTGTTGTTGCTTTTTGTTTATATATACTGTAATCAGTTAAGCCTCAAATTAGCATTTATTTATTTTCACCCACAACTATGTAAAATATTTACTCCATTATGGCTGCAGAAATGTCTTGTTATGTCACAATTACATGTTGAGATTCAGTGACATTTTGCACTTTAATACACCATTTCCTCTTTTTATGAAAACTCTAAACAAAATACAGTACCAAGATTTGGGGGGGGGGGCAATGGTGCACACAGGAACTGGAGGGGCTTGCATTGTGGGGGCCTTGGGGCAAATTACCCCAGTTGCTCCCCCCCCCCAGCAGTCTGGCACCTTTCTGGTAAAACCAAGTTATATGGAACCTTTATTTAGCACACGTGACATTAAAGTGGAAAGTGAAAAAGAAACTTTAAACTTAACTGAAGGAAGATCATTTTTGCAGTTAGTCCCAAAGAACCTGTAAATTACGTGTGTGTGTAGGTTGATGATACTGTGTGGGTATCACTGTTAACTCCTTCCATGACTTGCTGATGCAAAGTCATCAACATGCCACTTTGTGATGGGTGCATGTGGCTTTTGTTGTGCAAGGGCAATTTACCTGTTCCTACACTCTCAGAAAGTTAATTTTCTGCAATTAAATCTAGAAACTGATTCCCACTAAGCTGTTCAACTGACATATGCACATTATTATATGAACTTTGACACGCACAAAATGATTTACATGGCAGCATTTGATTATATGCTGTAAGATTCTTGGAGAATGGACCAATATTTTTGCATATGTAACTCTAGAAACCTCCATGGAAGTGTATAAAAATTAGATCAACACTGTTACATAACTTTTATAAGTGACTTCAGCTTCTTGTTATAGTTTATTGTGGTTTTTGTTTTAGAAAAAACCCACATTTATTTAACTATAAGAAAATATTTTAATTAGAAATAAGAACTTTACAAAAGCAAGTTTAAAAACACTTGTGGATTGGGTCTTCAAGATTCAATCAATTGACCAAACAATTCTTTCTTTTCTGTTGAGATTGCAGGCAAAGTTGATTCTTAAATGCTACTCTGCAGGTCAATTTCAATTCTGGTTAGAACCGACTGCATTTGGGTTTGTATACAGCCATTTTTATGAGAATGTGTTCATTATCTTTAAATGAACATAAGTGTAGGGGGGGGGGCATTTTTATAACCATGATTTTGGTATTATTTCCTTGTAGCCCTTTTCAAAAAGCTGATTCGTCAGACAAAATAATAATTGTTTATATGAAATAAAGCATTATCCTGGGTGTAGAGAAAGAGGAGGGTTTCCATAACCCTAGAACTTGGGGTTATGCAATAAAATTCAATGGGAATAGATTCAGAACAAACAAAATAATGTAGTTCACATGTCACATAATTGTAAAATTCATTGTCATGAGATGTGGTGATAGACACTAGCTTAAATGACTTTAAAAGGGGACAATTAGACAAATTCATAGAGGATATGTCTATAAATGGCTGCTAGTTGTCATTCCTAAATAGACCTTCAAGGTTTAGTGGCAATATGCTTCTGCATACTATTTAAACCAATAGGAGATGGCTATTGTCTGCAAGCCCTGCTTTGCGGCTTCCCAGAGGTACCTGTTGACTATGTAAGGAACAGAATGCTGGACTAGATGGGTCTTTTCTTGATCCAGCAGGGCTGTTTGTAAGTCCCATCTGTGCTGAGTGTTGAAAAAGTGAAACACCTCTAGCCTGAGCTTCATAAAACTGCAATATTTAATGTTTGTTTTAAAGCATTTCTGTTTTGGGTTAATGCCTTTACAAGCATTGACCATGGTAGAAACAATGTACTAATTTATTTTTCAGGAATAATATCCATTGCAGTTGGCTAACATAATTATATATATATATATTAATATCAGTATAAAGTTCTGCTCTGAGTCACAGTTATCTGAAGAGACAGCAAACTACGTTTGTTTTTTTATCTTAGGCTATGTTTAGATTATAATTTTTAAAGAACAATGAGTGTGCTTCCCCCTTAATGGTGCAATGACTCCCATACCAGTCAACCTTTGACAGCTTAATAAGCACCCTACTGCAAACTATGAGCATAATATTGCATTTGTGCTAAAGGAGCAGGATAGTAGCTTGCAGGTGCTCCTTGACTCATCTTTCTTCCCGGATGTTCAGGTGGCCTCAGTGGCCTGGAGTACCTTTCACCAGCTTCAGCTGGAGCTTCAAAAGACAGTTTGTCAACAATGATCTATACATTATTGCAATGTATTTGAAAACTGCAGCTAGTGCACACTGTGGTGGCAAAGATGCTCAGTTCTACCATGCACGTATGACACCTGTGCTAAACAAATAGCATTGGGTGCCTGTTTGCTGCAAATAGAGTTGAAGGTTTTGTTGCTAATTTATAAGAACTTGAACAGCTTAGGACCAGGTTACCTGAGGGAGTGTCTCCTTCCATAAAATCCAGTCAATTCACTGAGATTGTCAGAGGGCCTACAGTACCCAGCTGAGATCCTTCCATGGTGATTTTAAAGAAGGCCTTTTCCACTGTTGGCCTCATACTACAGATAACCTTCCCCCTAGAGATCCAGTGGCCATCTACAGTAATTGTGTTCTGCTCATTGATTTAAACATATCTATCTGTGAGAGCATTCATGATGGTAGATTTCTAGTACAAGCACTACATTTTTTATATCTGTCAGGGGGTTGTATTTCGCTGTTTTACTGTATTGAGTTTATCCTTCAAATTGGCTTGGTTTGTGTATTAATGTTTAAACAAAAATAAAGAAGTTCTGCTGCTTTACCCTAATTCCCATTGCTTCCCTTGGTCTTGTGTATGTATGAAACTGCCCAGCACTAAGTAACACAACTGATCCATCTAGCTTTGTACTGTCCACTTTGATGAGCAGTGACTCAATGTTCTCACAAAGTGGCCTTTTCAGACCCACTAGCTCAAATCATTTTAACAAAAGACTTGCAACATTCAAAACATACGATCTACCATATAGCTATGACCTTGTTCCATACGGGTTAGCAATGTTGAAAATGGCACCAGATTGTAAGTACCGTTACTTCAATCTAGTTAATTGCACTAGACCAGTAAACCACCAGTGAGAGGGTAGAGGTAGTCATGCTATTTATTTGCTCTTTTTTTAAAAAAAGACTACATGTACAAATATATGAATATCACTCATTTCTTCATCATCACCGCACAGAAGGGAAAGCTTTCAAACTGCTCTAAGCTTATGGAGATGCGTAACTCATCATGCACCATGTACAACAGGTGTTCACAACAATCATACCATAATGTACACATCTACCACAGCACTGCTGGATACACTGCAGAGCTAGATTCAGCTGTTCCCAGATACCACTATATAAACTTGCAAAACCTGTATGATCAGAGAGCACAGTAGGACAGGAAAAAACAACAACATGTGCACCACAGGATGTAATCGCTCTACAGTGACACCACCAACTCTCTGGAAATAGTCTTAAAAGAATAATTAAAAGCAAAATATCCTGTTGCACATTAACAGGAGTCCCAACACACTAGGCAATTTTAATGTCCTTTTAGGACCTGTATGAACTTCTAGAGTATATATATATATATAATTGGCTCAGGAATTTTGACTCCACTCTCAAAGTCTGTGCACCTTTGCCTCTGCTTTGCCCTTTCTTCTCCTTTCAAACCATTCTGTTTTGGCTTTCTTCACTCTCCAGCTGAACCATTCCCCATTTATTTCTTCTTGCAGTTTATACTCAATTCTTACATGTGTTATGTTCCATGCTGACCCTAAACTAGAAACATTTTCGAAACTGACACGGGGACAAATAGAAAAGGACGCCTTCACTCTGGTATGGCTCCCCTTTATCACATACACAGCCCAACAAGACAATACCACAAACCCACTGACAGCATATGATTCAATATAACTAACTTAACCCAACAACAACCCCCTCCCCAAGCATAGAAAATCCCACTGCGGCCAACCAAAGACAATCAACCACACCCTAGGCCACCCAACCCCTGTCACTAGCAAGGGAACATAACAAGCGAATAGAAAAGAGAACCTACCCAAGTGACACAGACACAAAAAGCCTACTAAGTAAAAGAACATAAGCTTGACCGCCACCCCCCGGTCTCCCGCCACCAACCCTATACTGCATATAACACCAATGTCTCACGACAAAAGTAACTGATCTGCAGAAAACACAACCTGAAGAGACAATGCATGTGCTTTTGTAAATGAGGAAAATATTCAATATTTTTTTACAATAAATAAATAAATAAAATGAACTAGAAACATTTTCTCTGTTGCTGTCTGACATTCTCTTCTTATAATTTTTACTCCCATTTCTCCTACCTTATTATGCCCCTTTCTTGAATTCTGGAAGCACTAGGGTAAAGGGAGTTCTGTGCATAGAAAAATCAACCCAAAAAAATCCACAATACTTGAGACCATCTTGGCTGTGAGACCTGGAAGAGCTGCTCCCTGTCTTGCAGGCCTTTCCCCACCTGCCCTGGGAGACTGACTCCAGCTACAAAAGCTGAGGCTGCTGAAGAAGCCAGAGGCCATCTTGGCTGCCTCTTAGTGAAGGCCCAGGTGTTTGTGCCTGTGCTTCCACAGCTGTTGCTCACTATAAACCACCATAGGCAGGATTCAAAGCAACAGCAGCAGATATGTTCTATGCTTATGATACCATTTCATTCTCTTGTTATATGTGAATTTTATATTGGACTTCATTTGGTAATATTTTCTTTTGAAATGTTTAAGATTTTTTTTTGTTAACATTGCTGTGCATTCTGTAGTTGACCTCTTTTGTAATCTTTTGAAATCTTTAAGATAATATTTCAGTTTCCTGTTAATTACATTGTTTTGAATGTATACTTCATTTGACTTTCTGTAATACTTTATTCTGGATTGTATTATTTCATGTGTTGCTTTGAATTTTTTCCTTAAAAATATAAAATGGTATAGAAATGAAATTAATGATAATGGTAGTAAACAGCTGTTTATTTAAAGCTTATACAAATGGATGGGAGACTTTTAAGAGGCTTTAAGTTGTCTTTTGAAATAGAAAAAAATATCAGAAGCGGAAACTATTTATTTGTTTCCCTTGCCCATTTACGGTACAAACCATCCCTTTCACAATTAATTCCTATCACTATTAATCACTGCCTCTAGTTAATATATGAAATATATTAAATATAAAGCATGAGACAAAATAGAGGACTATATAGAGCGAGATGAGCGCCGCAACCCCAGACGACTAGACCTGATGGTCAGGGGGCCCTTTACCTTTTTTATATTGTAATTAAGGAATGTGGAATTCATACTTTAATTAGAATGTACTTCATTATCTTCTGTGGTAACAGAAGCACAACAAAGTCTTGGCATCTGCTGTGTACAAGACTCTGTTCACGGTATCCTTGAATTTCTCACTTTCCCCAAGAAAGTAATTTATAACTTCGCTCCCCTCAAAAAAAGAGTGTGTGTAGAAGAATCACAAAGGTTCATTTCCAAAATGATTTAAAAGGAATACATGGAAATGTGACAATGTGTCAGTATGTCTCACATACAACCTCCTAATCCATCTATGAACTTTCTCTAGTCTAGGCCTGTCATAGTCATAGGTTTATGAGAAAGGATAGTAGCATGTAAGGGGTGCTTTATAAACTCTACAGTCTTAGATGATGCATTTTTAGGTGATCTATTGTAACCGAGGTGCTTTGAATCCCTGTTTTAAAAAGGAGAGCATATTGTTTTTCAAAATGCTAAGCTGACAAAGAATAAAACGTGTACAGGTGTGGAGTTGCTGTTTTTAATCACTTGCCGTTTTAGTGAAACAAAAAAGTCAATAAAACTGTATCCGATTTACATTTGAAACAGTCAGCAATATACCGGTAGCCACAGAATACTGTTCGCTAAAGTAAAATAACATTCAGAGACATACATACTGGAATGCAGAAGTTACTACACACTGTCATCTAAACCACTCTATAATGCTGTCTGATGTTAAGCTGCCCCTACAGATTTAAGAAGGGTAACAAGCATTTGCACAATAGAGAGACTCCTATGTGACTTTGAAAGTGCTGGATTAAAGGAAATGTGAGCCAGATACCAAATGATATTTTGGGACTCCAAAGCTTTTTTGCCCTGTATATCTCACTGTTTTCTGTCTGCACCTACACAGACACACTTACATGCAGAGACTTACATATAGAGACAGACAGTTAATAATAATAATAATAATAATTTATTATTTATACCCCGCCCATCTGGCCGGGTTCCCCCAGCCACTCTGGGCGGCTTCCAAAAAACAGAAATTCTAAAATACAGAAATCCATCAAACATTAAAAGCTTCCCTAAAGCTTCACGATGAAGGTTGAAAATTAAGCTGCCAGTGCCATAATGCCATTATACACATCTACAGTATAACACAACTGCACTTGGAGTAGTGTGTGTAGTTCGGGATACTGCACCTCAAACAGGATATTGTAATAATGGAAATATTTCAAAAAGGACAATCTAAATGATTGTGATGTTTGCATTTTAGTAACTATGCTTTGTAAAGAAAAACTCTCAAAAAGTGCAGAACAAATTATTAAATAAATGGAAAAACTACATCATTATTATTATTATTTGCAATTGGCGCTGAAAATGTCATCTTGGTATGAAAATGGCAGAATAACTGCCTTTAGAGAGGCAAAACAATGCAAGCTAATTCTATGCATATATACACAGAGGAAAGTATCGCTAAGCTCATTGTGAAAATTTGAAGGCCTGGAACCAGGATGAAGGACCTCGGATGAAGATAAAAGTGTTTGGGTAGGTTCATATTGGGAGAGGTACCCTAGAAGATATTTGAGTCCTGAGCTGCAAAGAGCTTTATAGTTTAAAACCAGCACTTTGAATTGGCCTGGAAATGTACAGGCAGGCAGGCAGGCAGTTTAACCTCGCCAAGATTGATGTTATATGAATGGCTTGCTTGAAGCCTGTTAAAAATTGAGCAGCTGCACCCTGAAGTTTCCAAACAATCTTCAAAGGCAATACAACATTTAAAATACAGAAAGGTCCACACCAGCTATATATACTGCCTGCTAAAGTCTATTGAAAAGAGAGGTGTTCTCAGAGCCCTGTTGAATCTTGCAAGGGATAGGACCTTCCACATTTCCAAAGGAAAAGAATCCTACAACTGTGAGGCTAACACTGAAAAAGCTATATTGCAAATGTCAATAACCTGATCATCTTTACAGGTGGACAGTTTGATGTAGGTATCAAGGTACAGATAAGCTAATATGGGTGTAAGTAACCTGGCCCCAAACCATTCAGAACTTTAAAGACCATAACCAGCACTTTGAACTGGGCCTGGAAATACACTGACTCATAATCCCAAAACAGCCTTCTGTCATTATAATAGACATGTAGACAGATGCACAGATGCTACACATAGAGGTAATATACCAAGTTATGGCTGGTTCACACTGCTAAATTTCTTCATGCAATCTTGGACAGAGGATACATGAGTGCGAACAATATAAACAGTAAGCCAGCAATTCATTTCTATTATTGTGACTATACTTTTTAATGTAACCACAGTAAAAGAAATGACTGCTGGCTCACTATTTGTAAAGCCTGGTTCATGCTACCTATTCCCCATATCAACATGTACTTGCATACATAATTATGCAGCAAAATTCAGCAATGAGAACCTACTCAACAGATGTAGCATGTAACACCACCATCAAAGGGCTATATCCTATACAAAACAATATCCACATTTTTCTATTCAATGAATTCCAATGCAGTACCCGAGACAGAAGAAACATATTTTGCGGTCATGGACTTTCCCACTGACAAAAGCCCTTTCTTCTGGCTTCTTTAGACAGATCTCCATCCCACCTTTTCATAACTACTGCAGAATTTCAGAACTACTGCAGAATCCCTATCCACTTACTGCCCAGTCATCCCTACCATTCAATCATTCAGCCTTATGTTCTGGGTAAAAAAAAAAAACCCTACATCATTTTGATGACCAACCTCTTTCCTGCTTGAAGGTCTGGGTGGCATTGCTACATTAGACATTGCCCCATTCACATGTTATGTTTGTGGTATGGCTGCCATCCATGAATCAACTGCAGTGGTGCTGAACAATGCAGACAGCAGTTTCCGCAGTGTGATTATAACTATGCCAGAATCCATGTTCCATTTTCCTTCCCAGTAACAACTACATTGCAATGTGAACATAACATAATAACTGGACCATAATAACTAGACCAGAAAAAGGCACTGGGGTAATAGAATGGCACTAGCCAAAGCACTGGAGTATTTGTAGTTGCATCTAAGAACAGCCTTTAGTCCACAGCCAGCTTCATTCAACTGACAGTTCACCCAGGGATTCATTCCAAGTTTGCACAGGCCACTACAGTATTTCCCTTATTCCATCCCTAATCCTGGACACAATAACTAAAGTATTCTCTCTCTGAATATAGTACACAGTATACAGACATTACCAAAGTGCTGCTTCCCCAAAATATAGCTCCCCATCAGTTGCCATGAGAAACCTCTCCTATTATCTTGGCTATCCCAAAACTATCCTCTGTTATTCATTTTTTAATATAACCACAGTGCTTTTCATCCAAAATTTCACAGCAGTTTTTAAAAATAAAACATCCAACACAGTCAGCCATAAAATAATAAAGAACAACATTAACTAAAATCAAAGCAATCAGCCATTTATCAGCAACAGTAGAAAACCAACAGAGGAATCCATGGTGCTGGTCATGCAAATCAACAGCTCTCAAAGGTTCTTTGAAAAAGGAAGGTTTTTACACAGCTCTGGAAAGGTAACAGGGAGGAGACTGCAGAGGTCACTATCAAAAGACAGCTCTAGAGCAGGGTGGTCCAACATGCGGCATAAGAGTTGCATGCGGCCCTCAAGACCTTTTTTAATGGCCCTCAACAACATCTGTCCTCCCCCAGCCCTCACACTACCTTTCCAAAGTTGGGTAAGTGAGGTGCTGGGCTTTGGGAAGGAGCAATTATTTCTTTCGCTTTATCACTGATGTGTTTACTAGCCTGGGCTGCTTTGGGAGAAAATATGTTATATAAATTTAATAAATAGTTTTTCAAAGCATATGCATTACAATAGTTCAATCTGGAGGTTATCAAAGCATGGATAACTGTAGCTAGAGTATCCTGGTCCAGCAGAATACTCAGCAGATGCATAGGCAGAAAAAGGGCACAGAAACCAAACCCAAAGCGCAGTGAAACAAAAAGGTATTAACAACATGCCAAAATACCAATAGAGAGTTGGCCAACTGGGATAGTGGTAGACAGTCTGTGCTGTCCCTGTTACAACAGTGATTTTTATCTTATTAAGAAGCTAGACACAACAAAATCAGGTACATTAGGTTGTAGCCGACTAAGCTCTACTTAGAGTGAGCCCATGCCTAAGAGTAGGCAAGAGTAGAACTGGATACAACCCAAAATAAGTAACTACAGTATATGCCAATAGGAAGAGGTTTACATTGTGTAAGGTTCTTTTTCTGTAACCTGCACTGACTGTCAGGGCTCAGATCTATAATATGCAACATAGTTACTGAATACAAAAACAAGAACAAGAAGGAGGAAGAGGAAAAGGCCCTTGAACACATGAAGAGCAACTTGCTTCACCACAGATTACTGTAGCCTTCACATAAACCTCTGGCGTTGAGGGGATTAGACTACCAGTTGCCTTGAACTCTTGAATTGTTCTACACAGCACACGAAAAAAGACACAGCAAACCATGTTCCAGGAACAAGCAGAGAGCGGGAAGTCATTCTATGGCTTTTACAGGCGGTTACCAACCTTTAGGAAGATTTCAGCAAAAACACTATAGGACTGAATGGCAGTCAAAGATTAATCCATCTCTCTGCCCATATAGGGATGTGCTTTGCATAGCTTAGCTTCAGTCTGCGTTTAAATATAGGTCATCAAATCAAATGTAGTGATTCAGGTCAGTTGTAACTATAAGTCTTAATCATATAACAGCTGCTTGGTTGTTGATGAGAAATGAATTTGTGCTCCCACTCAACTTAAAATAAAACTTTAAAAAAATTAAAAAATAAGCCTTACAACTGGTAGTGTTGTCACTGTCAGAATGAAGGCTCGACATGCTGTGCCCCAGAGAATTAAATGTAATTTCTGTGATGAAGACAGTAGCCTCATATCATATTAGAACCATGATTCAGAGGCTATGAAGGAACTGCAGATACTGACTACCCTATCTGTAGGCAGAATATTTGAGCTACAAAAGATTAAAATCTGGCACCTTCTGTGAGCACTAAAACTCATTAAAAATTCATTTTGAAAAAGTCAATGCACAAATGAAGACCAGCTATTTAAAGCTACTGGTATACTACACAAGATGTCTAACACTAGGAGTAAGTGGAACAAAGCTAAAAGGATTTGTACTACAAAATCCATTTACAACTCAGCATGAATTTTACATTTGAGCCTGTAAAATAAGAATGATGTCCTTAAAACTCATTAATGGCCTTCAGTGTATGTATGTATGATGATTATTTTACACATCACATGTTGCACATGCTCCCAAAGGGTTAATGCATCTAGATGAGCAGAAATTCATGAGCATAATCCTAAACAAGTAAGTTGAAGTTCTATCAGGTCTATTTCATAGCATCAGGGATTACTGCTAGCATTCTAATCCTACTGAGCCTAAGGGAGGTACATTGTATTGTATTTGAAATCCCGGCCAGGAAAGAACAGAAGGTTAAATGGGTGCCTTGCTCTGTAATCAAATATCAGAGGCACTACTCATCTATTCAATGAACAACTAACGTAGAAAATCAATTAAGAAACAAATAGCTGCTTCTTTTGAATTCTTACCTACCCAAATTATCTGTTTTGACTTTTAAATGCTTGCTGAAAACTTTTCTATTTTGTCAGGCCTATGCTAGCAATTTAAGAATGCATCTTTCTGTAACAATAAGCAAATCATACATACAAACAAACACATATATCTGGTTTTATGTACTGTGGTAAAGCACTCCATTTAAAAAACAACAACGGATAGTGGTGCGTAAATATTTTTATAAATAAAAATATTAAATATCCTGAAGCTGAAATAAAAGCATGTACTAATACAATACATACAGATACTAAAACTTGCAAAGCTAGGCTAAAACGCATCCAAGGTACATAACTTTCATGGTGTTGTAGTAAATCTTATTCAGATTGGGGCCCCTGAATCAATGTACGTAATTAATAAGTCTATTAATGGGTCTACTATGGGTATGACTTAGTTAAATACAATCCATAAGTTTCTAATTCCATTTTTTAAAATAAAAAAACCCTAACAAACAAACAAACCTGAATGATTTAGTTACCTCAACAATTTAACATAATTCAATTAAAAATTAAAACAAATGGTCAAAGAATGCCTGGTTTGTTCATTAGAATTTAGATAACAGACAATGCTGGAGCTTGATTTAATAGTAAACAGATTTTACGCACATGCATATACTGTGTGTGTGTGTGTGTGTGTGTGTGAATATCTTCAATTTTTTATTAGTTGTGAAAAGCATTTTGTTCAGCTGCGCATCATCTTAGTTAAACTCCCGGGAGTGCTGAAAAAGGCAAAAGCTCCTGCTGCCCTTTGTTCCCAGCAGTGAAAAGTCCCTTTTGGTGGTCCTAAGGTTAACACCCTACCCCACCCCCTCCTTCCTATACCTGTCATTTTTAATAGACTTCACAGTTCATGCACACAGACAAACAGGCCGACCGGTCCAGCTAGCATGACCTTTATACAGGAAGAAGATCACATATGGTTCATAATATTGGACTGCTAAGGAAAAATGTAGTATTTGAGGAACTAGAAAAGCATAGCAATTATACAGCAAGCACTGCATATCAGTCATAGATGGTGCCTGTTTGATATAATGCCTATTAAGTATTCAAACACTGCTCGGGTATTTATTTATATGCTGAGTGGTATATAAAGTTTTGGTAAATAAAGTGGATGTTTGCCATTGCTGCCTAGAATTTTCAAGCAAAATATCTGAACAGAACTGTGAAAACTATAGTTGACACATCTGGTCTTACATTTTAATTCTTTCTTCCCACTTTGCTTTTAAATTGTACCTGGAAATTGATAGATGGTCCTTTCTTTGAAAAAGCATTCCCTCCTGAACAGGAGACAAGGGGTCAAACTAGACATTATGTGAGAGTTTTATGACTGGAGTTGCCAATATATTTCTTCGTTTGCAAAAAAAGAAAAGGAAAGGAAAAGGAAAAAAACCAAACAGATTTATAGACAGAAACCTTATAAACTGACTGGAATGCAATTCTTTCATTTTCAGCTTCTCCAAACACCAAAATATGCACAACAGTATTTTTGCTTGCTTATTCTTGTACTTTTATTCTCTCTCTCTACAATAAAAAGGACATAATGAGGGGTTTTAGGCTAAACTACATACTCCATTGAATGTGTGGGTTGCACTTTGCATCTTTTTGAAAAGAAAAAAAGAAAAAAACACAGAGAGGGATCAATCCAGATTGGGACAATGGGGTGGGGTGCTTTACATTTCACCCATATGCTGTCCCACAAAAATAACCTCTTGAAACTGGTATTTGGCCTGGGAAATAAGCCCTGTATTGAGTCTCTGTGGCTTCTCTAAAATAAAATGTAAAAAATGTCAGTGTGAATCATGGATTTAATAACATGAAATTTATAAAAGCGTATTTTCCCATACTTCATGCTTTATCTACACAGCATTTTAATTTCTCAGCAGAAGAAATGGGTAGACGCGTGCACACCATCTCACAGATATATCTTTCATCTTTTAGTCAAGAACCTTGGCATTAAGATTATTTAAAACTCTAATTCTAGATGTTAAAATTAGGGTCTATACATTTGCACTGGCTACATCATTGACAACTGGTGAATGCTGAACTGGTGCAGGAATTACATAGTTCATTCCCAACTGCAATTCATTTTAATTTAAAAAAAATTCTAAACCCCGCTACATCTAAATAAACACCGGGGAAGGATACAATAATAAAATATAATAATAAGAATGCAACATTGCTCATACAAGCAATAAAACGGAGAGACAACAAAACTACAGTGGCATTAAGCCAGAGGTGGGGAACTGCCAACCATGGGGTGGGTCTGGCTGTCATAGGGTCCCCATCTGGGAGAAGGCTTTCCTCCTTCCTGCTAGTTTCTGGAAAGCAAGAGTTTCCATGCACCCAGCACAGAAGATAAACAATCTCACAGCAAACAAGCAGATCATTTTTATTCCTTGTTGGATTCTAGTGTCCAGCAGAAAAATAGCAGTAAGAAAAGATAAGGACTTGCAAGGGCCATGGAGGAGGGGCAAAAAGGAAGAGGCTGGAGGAACAAGAGGGAAAGGCTTTTATGGGGCAAGAAAGAGCTAGTACGATGAACACTGGGCGCCTGCGTAGCATTTTTTGGTGAAGTTTCTGAATAGATGATCTATTCAGTCTGTAGATCTATGAAATTTATACATAGATCTGGGATGGAGCCTGCATCCATGTGTGTGTGTGTGTGTGTTTGCGAGTTTCTGTGTGTTACTGCATGAAAATGTATGAAAGTGGGAACGAACTGATAATAAATAGGAAATTGAGAAAATGGTGTTAAGGAGAGAGGGGGGGTGGCAGAATAGGGAAGTCTGGCTTACCACTTCCGAGAACTCCCAGAGGTGCAAGCTGGATTTTGAAGGGGCAGAGGAACCAGAGACCAAATTGCAAACATGCACTGGATTATGGAGAAAGCAAGAGAGTTCCAGAAAAACTTCTGCTTCACTGACTACGCAAAAGCATTTGACTGTGTCAACCACAGCAAACTATGAACTATGGCAAATTCTTAAAGAAATGGGAGTGCCTGATCATCTCATCTGTCTCCTGAGAAATCTCTATGTGGGACAAGAAGCTTCCAACATGAGTCTGACCAAACTGCGTGAGGCAGTGGAAGACAGGAGTGCCTGGCGTGCTATGGTCCATGGGGTCACAAAGAGTCGGACACGACTAAACAACAACAAGGCTTACCACTGCTACATTTGAGTGCTGGCTCCTGGAGAGAAACTTACACCTGCTTTGCTCCTCCCCAGACTTTCCAGCAGAGTATGCCAAGACACCTAAGTCAAGGTCTGGCATAATGTGATGTCTGAGCTTAGGATTGTGGTTTAGGTTTCTACCTCCTTAACCATGTTTTGTAGCCAAGGTTTGTCCTTTGAGTCATACTTTTAGCTTTGGCCCTGCCCAATTTGGCTTTGATCACACCCAATTATGGCATCTGCTATTTACCCCTACCCTCTACATTCCTCCACTTCCTCTCTGTCAATTTTGAAGCTGAAAGGTCCTTGGAGCAAAAGTCCATCTTCTTTTAATTTGTAAGTTGCCTTAAGCATTGATGGTACAATATAAATAACAAAAACATTCATCACATAGATCATATCCAAACTTTCATATTCAGAGGACCAGAGAAGGAAGAAGTAGGGAAGTTGCTACCGAAATTCTTTAAGGATCCCAAAACATTAAAAAATGGAAATACTTTAAATTACAAAAAAATACCAAAATCCACAGTGATATCTTTATTAGGACCAACAACAATTTGACAAAATAGTGGCAAGCTTTGGAGTTCTCAAGAACTCTTCATCTTGTGAGCTTTTTTTTTTTTTACGGACTAACAATGCTACCTTTGTTTTTTAAATGATGAAGAATTTAATTTGTTATAAAGAAACAATGTGAAGGAAATCCCACTCCTTGTCCACAATAATGCAATACAAATACAGAACTCTGTATTCAGAACTGGATCAATGCCAAGGATGGACCCACTCCAATTAAAGAATTAGAATTAAGACTGGTATCTTAGCAGAAATTTAAATGGGTGCTCTGCTGCAATGGAAATGAGAGGCATCTAACACTCTGATGGAACATGAGGCAGTTGCATTTTAGCCTTGAAAAGTCCCAAGACGTCAGGCTTCAAAACCATAATGTTAGGAGAACGGAAAAGCTATTATAAGAAAAATGCTGGCAATTTCTGAAATGTATTAGTCATAACTTTTCTCTGCCTTGGCATTAACAGAGCTCAGCTTTGTATGTGCAGGATATGAAAAATAATATCTGTGCAGTTAAAAGAATTACCTGAAAACATTTCTGAAATACTTTCCTTGCTATAATTAGTAGGTTGAGAATATAGGATTGTTTCTTTAGGGCCTGGTGGCAAAACTGACTTGTGATTTTACTGTCTCCTTATGATGAAGCTATCTTAAGAACACAACCCTGAAGCAATGGGAACACAGGAAACTCTCTTATATCAGATCATTGATCCATATAGCTCAGGACAGTTTACTCTGGCAGTGACTCTCAAAGGTTTCAGACTGGATTCTTCCCCAGCTGAATGTGTAAATTCTAGGGACTGAACATGAGACCTTTTGTATGCAATGTCCCTCTTCATTAACTACAGCCCTTCTTGTAGTTTCAATACATAACTGTGCATATTTAGAAATTACTCAAGAACATTTGAAAACAAGTGCACACAAATTGATGGAAGACAGCTGACTATTCATACAAAATATAAACAAACAAACAAACACTGTAAATAAATATCTGAAGAAGTGTGCATGCACACGAAAGCTTATACAGAACAAACTTAGTTGGTCTATAAGGTACTACTGGACATTTCCCCCCCCCCCGACCGTGTCAGACCAACACGGCTACCTACCTGAATCTATTAATACAAAGTTAGTGAAGAGAACTATAATGCTTCATCATAAATAGATCAATCCATGCAGATATGAAGCACATGGATGTTTCAACTATGTCACAGGAAAACAAATAAACAGAAAGAGGTGGAGGAAGAGAAGTTGCCATGTTATTAGTGTGGTGCAACTACCACTGAAAATTTATTTCAGCAGAATGGGTATCCGCGATTCAGCAGTAATCCAGAAAACATTGGTTTGGGGGGATTTTTTCATGTTAGTAACTCCTGAAAGGCACGGAAGGTGTCCTAGCAGTGGAACATTCCGCGTAGTGTTCCCGAATTTTGTAGCTCACATTCCTGATGTAGCATTGATCCTTACCTGCTGAAGCACTGTTTGGTAGCTATCACGCTGCAACAAAAAAGTGATAATTGGGCCAAACAAATGGCTAGATGAGATGAAACAATTGATGACTATGTAGTATATAGCAAAAGCTTCTGAAAAGAGGAAACCCCATCTGCAGACAAATGTGGATTGAGGGTGGTGGGTGGGGCTTGATTATTACAACAAAATAATAATGCACAAATGTAGAAGTCACCACAACATGCTACATGCTGTACAAGAGAGGGGAACATTCTCTCTCTCTCTGCCCTCATAAACACACACACATCTAACTCAAGTTCCTTTGTCCGGCTTCAGAGCTAGCTAGCATCTTCAAAAGTTTAAAGGTTATCAGTCAAAATTCCAAATCAAACAAAATAAATCATTGGACTGGCAAAAAATGTTTGATTTTTGTTAACCACAGTATGTTTTCTGTTTCTATCTGCACTATGAACTTTCTGCATAAACTTGCTCTTAATAAAAGCAAAAAAAGAAAAAAAGGTTTCTAAACAAATCTTGTAAAACTGTGCCGTTTCGAATCACATGAAAAACACTGTTGTTAAGACATTGAGGGATGTGTGCTCTGAGGACCATTGCAGGAGCTTTAAGGAAGTTTATTCTGGGATGATGGTGTGGTCTTGCTTTCCAAATTACCAAAAGCTCAAAAATGTATTCCCTGGTTTTCTGTCATTTTGACCCTTTTTGGGTAACCAACTTTTAACCAATAGCATCAGAAATAAGGAGATTGGCTTGGGTAAGCCATAGAACATATTATCTCTGGACAATGGAACAACCCAATTTGAATTCTAAAGCTAAAATATATTTGAAGTAAGACGAGAATAATATTGTGCCGGTTGGAAACGGTTTAGAATGTGAAATAATGACTGAAGAACACCTCTAAAAATACCCTTTCATCAAAGGGGTGATTTCTATAATGGAAAAAGGACACCCAAATTATAGCTTTCCACCTTGTGGACACTTGTGCATCCTTTCTTCCAGGAGGTCTCTTTAATGCTTTGCTTCCTAAGTATCCCACAGAGTGCACCAGAAATCAGCGGAAATACTAAAAATAAACTAAAAGCCAGACTCTGCAATTACAACCTGCATTCTGAAACATCATCCAATTAATAGAACATTCTAGAATTTTGAAAACTTTGAAACTCCCAAGAAATAATAGTAGTTAAGCCACAAGAATTCTGTGTACTGGCTAATGATCACAGACAAGTGACACCGCTTTAATAAGAAATGCCCTGGACCACATCACTGACTGGCAAAAGGATGAGTTTCTTTCACTCATGCATCAGAAGAAGAACAGAATGGAAGTCTTCCCTTTTGACATTACAGTACTACATTACAGTACAGTTGTGTAGCGATCAGTGGGTTGGACAAAGGCCAGAGAAACCTGGGTTCAAATCCCCACTTGGTCACCAAATTCACCGAATGAGCTTGGGCCAATCACTGTCAGCCTTTTTTTTTTGGAAAATGATTTTTATTAGATTTTACTAATTAATTCACACACAAAATCACAAATAATAAAAATTAAACAGGATTCTTCTGAATCTCTAGACTTCACTCCTTCCCTCTGTTCTTTAGTTAACCTTTTCAAATGCATGCTATAATCAGGCATAGGCAAACTCGGCCCTCCAGATGTTTTGGGACTACAGTTCCCATCATCCCTGTCCTGTTAGCTAGGAATGATGAGAGTTGTAGTCCCAAAACATCTGGCGGGCTGAGTTTGCCTTTGCCTGCTATAAATGCTCCTAATTTTTCAGTCCTACATTGTATCCTAAGTCTATGTAACATTAAAAATGCCTTAAAATGTACTTTAAAATGCCTCACAGTTAAGACCACACCAGGTTCTCAAATGTGGCACACCCCCCCTGTAGTGCTCTCAAAATGTCTCTGCTTAAAAATTCAAAATACCAGAGAATGGCAGATCATGTTGATGGATTATGCCAAAATGGCTAAAATGTCTGGAAGAATCATAAATCAGGAAGATCAAAATTTTAATAAGGAACTTTATAACTTATCTTAAAGACCATTGTAAACAGTTAAAATAGTAGGATTGCAATATCACTTGAAGTTTAATGGTGAATTCTGGATACAATGGAGAGATAAAAGATTTGGATTATTATAAAAGATGCAGGAGGAAATGGTTAACAATAGGAGCCACAAAGGGGAGGGAGGAAGTCCAAGAGATTCCTTGGAATCTTGGGTTTATGTTGTATGTTGGAAATGTGATTGTAAAGTTTTAATCTGAAAAACCAAATTAATTTATTAATTGATTTTTTTAAAAATTCAAAATGCAGGAGAGACTATTTGCGACCCCCATACTGAACCTGTTTGCACTATGTCAGCCCTTTCCTACACTGATTACGTCCCATAAACATGACCGCATTTCATTGGATGCTTGGACTGGGTATCTTGCACTCCCTTCTGTTCTGAATTTAGGAGAGGTGCAAAGTGTAATGGTGGCCGACAAAGGTGCATTTTTCTCCTCCCCTCTTTTATTTTTGCTAACGGGGGTGGCATCCTAATATCCTAACTTCTGAGGTTACCAATAGTGTACTACTCCATTATGCAGTAATGGTGAATTAGTCACAAGTTTGAGAAAGCAAGTAGTGGTCATTACACTGGACAGTGTCAGGAATGCATTAAGATTAAATAAAACCGTATGGACTTCTCACATCACCATCAAGATTCCTTGCATATAACCATTTTCCTTGAGAAAATTCTGGTACCTTTAGTCTATAAATATTTCAATGTTAACCTAAGAATTCAAAAATTAATCTGGCAGTTAGTTTAGGCATTTTTTAAAAAATCTGATAATGTCCTTCAGAAAAAGCTATTAAGAAACTCTGAACTTGTGGGATGCAAACTGAACTGGTGACATGATACAAAGAGTTACAAAACAAATTAGGAATTAATGGTCCATGTACAACATGGAAAAAAATCAGAATGGGTTGCCCAAATGTTCCATAGTAAGAGAAGTCTTGCTTAATGTATTTATTAATGATCTGAAAAGGCAATAGCCAATGAGGTGTCAAAGATTGTAGATGACATAAAATAAGTTAGGTTAGTTGCAACTACAAAAGGAGCTTTATAGAGCCACAAGAAAACTAAATAAACAGGCAATATGGTGGAAGGTAAAAATTTAAAAAGAAGGATGTTCTTTATGAAATAGCCCCTGAAGAATATCTGCATTATTTTAGGTGGAAAAAGGAAGCTCTTTCCTCTACATGTAACAACAATATGTATAAGTTAAAGCAATTGGTCTTCTTTCCTCCCATTTTGTAGCAGTCCTAGTACCGGTACAGTATTATACAAAGAATACTGGAGTCAAGTTGACCAGTTTTCACATACAAAAGCACATGGAAACATTGTACCTATTTATCTACTTGCACTGGTGTGCCTTTGAACTGGCAGAAGCTGGGACAGAGCAACAGGAGCTCACCCCATCGTGCAGATTCGAACCGCCAACCTTCCGATCAGCAAGCCCAAGAGGTAAAGTGGTTTAGACTGTACAACCCGCTCCCCTGCCCATGCAAAGATGTTGTGTGAATAGGACAAGAAAGGGAACTTTAGAAAAAAGTAAGCAACATAAATATAAAAAGTCTCAAGCACCCTTACATTTCTAATGCTAGAATTGACAAGAAGCAACTGTCTGCCCACACATTTGTATGCATCCCCCCCCCACTCATGACATTAAAAGAAAAGAAAAAAGTAGACCACCATGTCACAGATGAGGGGATTGACTGTGTTGTGAAAATTGGCACTTATACCATACACACACACACAGAGAGAGACTGCAGGTTTTCTCTTGCTTTCGTTTCTAAAGCTCAAGTTGAAACTGAAGCTGAAAGAGGGTGCTATCATTCTATATGCATACTATGAAAGCACAGAATTCTAGAGGTTAAGGGAATCCCTTACTGTAAAATTACAACTGAACCATTCCTATGATGTTTATCTAATTCAGCTTTGGGTAATTTGTCCACTACTGTGTGCCACATTAGAAATATACCACCAGTTGTGCAAAACAGAAATTCTTTAAAAAATTTATACAATATGATATTGTTTCATGAAATATATGTGAAAATACAACAATTCTTAGTTAGATTTTGTTGATTTCCTCAAAAAAATTAAAGAAAATATTCCACTTTGCATACCTCTTAAAGTGTGGTTGCACACACTGAATACAGTATTTCAGCTTAGGCTTGGTGAGTAATACATAGTATGGAAGATTTTCCTGTATTTTCTTTATAGTGCCTCTGCAGCAGGGCTGACTACTGAAGTTTTACCATGGGACAGCCAGCATTGACTGTCAACAATGAGCTCATTCTTCAGTAACTTTTTTATTAAATCTGATGAAATCATTCATCTCTTTCAGGTATACTCTGATCCTTTACCTCTTCCCATAGTTGAACCGGAACTTTTTAGTCTTAAATTCATTTTAAAAAATAATAATAATGGAGGGACCATTATTAACGTTAAGATCAGTTGTGGTAGTCTAGACAAAATGGTTTGAGGATATGGCCTTAGTATGTCAACTAGGTTGACATACTCTTAACTTTTAATATAGAAAAGGTGTTTCACTCAGTTGGTTTTGACATTCAAATCAAAGAGAAATGTTGGGATATGTTAAGTATATTATCCATTTAGGGAAGCTGTTCACCCTGTGGTGAGTCTGGATACCTTTGAGAAGGCAGTGACTAGTGCCTGGGATTAAGAGGGTAACTACATAACTAGGTAAAGGGACCCCTGACCATTAGGTCCAGTTGTGACCGACTCTGGGGTTGCGCGCTCATCTCGCATTATTGGCCAAGGGAGCCGGCGTACAGCTTCCAGGTCATGTGGCCAGCATGACAAAGCCGCTTCTGGAAAACCAGAGCAGCACATGGAAACGCCGTTTACCTTCCCGCTGTAGCGGTTCCTATTTATCTACTTGCATTTTGACGTGCTTTCAAACTGCTAGGTTGGCAAGAGCAGGGACCGAGCGACAGGAGCTCACCCCGTCACAGGGATTCGAACCGCCGACCTTCTGATCAGCAAGCCCTAGGCTCAGTGGTTTAACCACAGTGCCACCTGGGTCCCTTTTAACTACATAACTGGTCAACCTTAAAACAATTTCTTGAGTTTCAAGAGCAAGCAAAGTTCTTTCAGTATGAGGCAATACACTGAAGCTGGGTCAAACAGTAGAAGCTATAAATAGTTTAGTTCTCTCATGCAAGACAATAAAAACTTGATTAGAGGGAGGAACAATACACTTAATTTAAACTGTTTCTTCAATTTGGTTTTTGCTGTTATGATTTGCTCTTGTGGATTTGCTTCACTCTATATCCATTTCCAATTATTTCAACATCCTCTGCTTTTAAAAACTAAAGTTTATAGTAATACCTTTGCTCCCACAAGCACTTGCAGTTTCCTCTGGGACCATGTTAGATGAAGACTATATCTGAAGACTATATAGCACATGAGGGTTAACTCCATTTCTCTGGAGACCAAGAAGGTCATTTCCATGACATGCTTGTTTTTGGTACTCCACTAGGAGAAGTTCTGTGAACTTTACTGTTAATATAAACGTGCCCCTGTATTTGGGAAGGGGAGGTCAAACAAACACTATTTCACTATGTGATGTGCCATTCCCAAGAGACTGAAGAAGGAAAAGGAAAAGGAAAAGGAAAAGTAACTTACAACCTCCAGTTCTGACATTAAGAAAGAAGGCTGCTTATGTATTTGCAGTACATTCTTTGATTAAGAATAACGTTCACAATAACTGTGTCATTAACAGTTCATCCAGCAAAGCATCACTGTCTGCAATACATGCATAATTCAGTGTAAGTTTACACAAAGCAAGCAAACTTGGGAATGCTATTCCTTTTTATTACAAAGAGGCACCCCCCTGGCCAAAATACATACTGTATGTACCTACAAACTGAACACATAATGAGGAACTTTAAGGTTTCGGAACAAATCCACATTTTCATTTAGCCCATGCAGCTTTACCATGGTTCTAATAATTTGATCACCTTTGTCAACTAGGAAAGGATTTTTTTCCTCTGGAAAAGTCTGTTATCTTGTTAGAGATTCTCATGAAAATAGCACTATGTAGCTATATGTACATACAATTCAGAAAATGTAGAAATCTGTGTACGATATTTATTGTGAATGTAATGGTGCATATATACACTGATCTTATACAGACAGGACAGCATTCCTGCACATTTTGATAATCACCACTTAGCCGTACAATTTGGTATGAAAAAAGTGTCATAATTTTTACTCCTCTCACATATCAGAAAAGGCATTCCATTTACTCCCATATAGGGCAAGGATTCACAGATAAAGCACCTCCCTGGGAAACACAAGAAACATTGTAGGGCACCACGAGATTACAGCTAAAAGGGAACAGCCTCCTTATTCCGTAGAAAGCCATTCAAATAGAGAAATGGAAATCAGTGGATACTGTGGCTTAGTGCATTAGTGGCTGTGTGAGGAACATAGAGTGCAAGGGAGAACTAAGCTAAAATGTTTTAGAGCAGGGGTGGTACCCACAGAAAACATTAATTAGTGGTCACATGCAAGTAAAAAACACCTACTGTGCCTCAAAAGGGTTTGACAATGTGGACCAGGCCAGTTGACAACTGACATACTCTGCACTTTCACCTCTGAAGGCCTGCATCAGGCCAGCTGACAGTCAGCCCAATCCACATTTCCAAAGGCATCCCTCATCAGGGTGGAAAGCTGTCCAGTACCTTATGAGAGCTGTGAAGATGCAGATTGGGCTTGCTGGCTTTCAACCCAGCCTATGATTTCACTTCTGAGCATGCCTGAACCATGCATTTAAAGTTGTCCCCCCTCAGGCGGGAGGCTTCCCATTGCTGGGCAGCCTCCTACATGATAAGGGAGAGCTATGAAGCTGCTGATTGGCTGGGTGTGAGACATCTGATTCATGTCTTTGAAGGTGAAAGCAGATTCAGTTGGTTGTTTGCCATCCCAGTCCACACCTTCAAAGTTCAGGGGCTGGATCCAACTTCCAAACCATAGGTTCTTATCTAGCCTTTAGAACATAGCTCTAAATGTGATATCAAATACATTTTTGCATTTGCAAAAAAAACCCTGTATTTCGATCCAATTTTTTAATCATAATTTGAGAGAAAACTGCAGATTTATTTTTAAAGTACTGAAAATAAGTATTTTTAAAGTGATTGTCATAGTACGGTATGCATCCTCAACATGACAGAAAGGCCTGACTAAAAATATATGATGTTCAAACAGAATTATAAAGTGTGGGTTATTTACAAGTTGTTATTCCCACTAAACTAGAAGCAAAAAGGAACCATTTAAAATTATTACCCCACCATGTGTTCATTAGCACACACATGCATTTATGTAGACATGAAGTATACTTATATTTTAATAGGCTGATACAAAAATGGTTTCTTAACACTTCCCTTATCATTATACATGTTAATATAATAGCATAATTCAAATTACTTGACACACATAAACAGCCATGGGAATTTAATTTCAGATATTTCAACCCTGAAATGACCACAAATGTTAAACCACCATTAAAAAATGAAATATTTTTCAGTGACAACTATGTTTAAGAGCAAGAAAATAATAACTTTTATTTATCTATCCAAACAGCTTTCTTTATCTAAACAAATGACTATAGTAAGATTAAGGAAACCATGTTTTGACTCTCGAATGTACCGAAACATTCCAATTTCTTTTTGCACAATGACTTTTATGCAAATAAGCACAGCACAATCTCACAACCTCTTTTACTATCATACTGGGACAATGACAGTTCAATAATTGGAATGGCACATATCTGGGATATTTGATTTTAAATTGGAAACTTAGGAGAAGACTATTGAAATTTAAATTATGGAACTGTGTTAATTCTACACTGATCAAAGTATCATCATTGCATGCTAAACAAAATATAGCAAACAAATGTAGCTTGTGTTGCAGATGGATTTCTCTCTCCCCCTTCCTTTGTTATTTCATACCTACTCTCCCAAATACAATTTTTAATTTTTAACACTGATGCTTTCATCCATAACAAGAATAATGAGGAAAACACTAGCAATGTTCATTGGGGAAATAGTACTCTTGAAGTTACCTAAATCCCAGTTGTCTCATTCATAAACAAGGAGACACAAGCAATGCATTCAATATCTCTGGCCGAGTTAAAATCCGAATATGCAAACAGCATTAGAGAATCCAGACAGACTACTCTGCTTCACTGATGACAGATGCAGAGCAAGACCAGTATAATTAAGCTTTCTACTTTGGACCAGACTTGAGGTGGTAGATACTTCCCTTCCAAAAGCAGAAGAGTGCTAGCCGCCCAGCTGAAGAGCAGGTGCTATATGGTATTTACATTTCCTGCTGAGGATGCTCGCCAGCAGGCCCAACCAGCTGACCGTGAAAATTCTTGGCCCTAAGTGACCCAAGGACAGGCTATAAATCTATCCTATAAAATATAGTCAATGCTCCATTTGTTCTTCTAGCCTTTCTGAATGCAATGTTATATATTCATGATAATTTAGTTTCACTGGGCTATTTCAAATGCTGCTAGCAGTCATTTGTTGACAAAATAAAGGACCATAGTGAACCTTTTATGAAAATAAACACATCAGAGTCAGGAACACCCAGGGGAATCTTGCTTTAGAATTCTTACGCAAAAAGTTATTCTGCATTTAACTAAAAAAAGTGAACCAAATATATAAAATCAGATTCTAAAATGTCACTGAAAAGGGGTCCAGTTATAAAAAGATGGACTCCGCCAAGCACTGCTGTTATGCTAATAGTGTTCATTGCAATGTGTTTTTTTCCCAGATCTCTACATAAGTCTCAATGGAGAGAGTAAATCTCCAGTACATGGCATATAGATCACTAGATCTCCAGTTTAAAGGTAGCACAGGTAAAGGTAAAGGGACCCCTGACCGTTAAGTCCAGTCGCGGACAACTATGGGGTTGCGGCGCTCATCTCGCTTTACTAGCCGAGGGAGCGGTCATGCAGCCAGCATGACTAAGCTGCTTCTGGCGAACCAGAAAAGCGCACAGAAACGCTGTTTACCTTCCCGCCAGAGCGGTACCTATTTATCTACTTGCACTTGATGTGCTTTCAAACTGCTAGGTGGGCAGGAGTTGGGACTGAACAACAGAAGCTCACCCCATCGGGGATTCGAACTGCCAACCTTCCGATTGGCAATCCCTAGGCACAGTGGTTTATACCACAGTGCCACCCGTGTCCCTAAAGGTAGCATAGGAAATGAATTTAGCACACCCAAACTACCACTTTACATATAAGTTGTACTTGATACAATGTACACAAAAGCAATTTTGAGGATCTTCCTTCAGATACATGTTGTTATTTTGGTCTGTTGCCTGATGTATTTGTGGTACTGTGTACTATGTACACATGTTTTAAAATATACTCAGTGAACACCTTAAGTCACTGCAATTATTTTTGATGCACACATTGCATATTCTTCTGCACCATAGCAAAATTTGTACAGTAAGTTTGAGAATATGAGAATGTTAAGTTTCCCAGTACATTATCCAATAGAGGCATTGACTGAGATGAGTAGGTGAAGAGGATGAAATTTTCATTGATTCCCCCTTCCTGTTTCAGCCACTATGTCTTCCCTCCAAATCTATTCCAGAACAGCACTGGCAGTAGCAGAGGGGTTACATGAGGAAGTGAGAATCAGAGAAAATCACACACACACCCTTTATCTTAGTGGATGCATCTGCTGAATCATGTTATTTAATAAGAAAACTACCGCATTGGATTTTACCCTATATTTCCAAAGGGCATATAGGACCCAAATTCTCTGAGCTGAAGAACTATACTACATTCTGTAACAAAACCACATTATACTCACAAGTCAAAAACACAAATACAGCGTTGTATTGGCACAATGGTGTTCATGGGTAAAGTGGGGGGACTCAACTCACCCCATTTCCCCCATCACAAAGTTCTGTTCCCCCCTTATGGTTTCCCTAAATACGCACTATTTACAAACAAACAAACAAAATGCTGCTCAAAAACTATTAAAAAGCTATACATGACATTTGGCTGAAATTTGAAGTTGCCCACAGGGAATATGTGGACAGTATTCATTCCTGCTTTTGTGCAAGTGGATAATGCCACATGGAAGTCACATAGTTTTGCAGTAGGCTACAAATAAGGTCCTTCACAACTATTTGCATTTTTGTACTGCTTGGTCGAGTAAGTGCAGCTCCTTACATTTGAACTGCCAGGAACTACATTTAGCTTACAAACCACAGTTTGGTCACCTCAGCTATAAACACAAAGTGCATACTTACATATGCATAAGGAACAGTCTTGATTATAGTTTTAAATGCTTGTGTTCTAATCGTATGCAAATGGGAAGCACACATTTTCCAAATACAATTCTGACTGAATTTCTTTTTAAGGATTCAGAGTAAAACAGTCTGCTTAGCCATGAATATAGCTTTGTTTGAGCAACAGACATAAATATATTCTGTTGTGGAATCCATATGGAAAGATCATCAACACTTTTTGCTTTGGGTCTTCTGCCAAAATACCATATCCCACATGTTTTCTACTATAAAACATAAAAGAAAAGGTGTTGCTCTGGTCAAATAAAAAATAATGTTTACTAGCGTACATCTAATGTTAAAGCTGCCCAAATCCTGCCAAAGACATTAAAACACCATCTGTAAAACAGATTTTCATTAAATTGATCAGTTTAAAACTAAGCAGTTAGGCAGATGATGCTTTTGAGCTAACCTTTAACCTTCTTAAACTGGAAATAGGTCATCTAACTTTCCTGTTGTCTGAGAATGAGAGGTGAAGTGATCTATTCAAGTTGAGCTGACAATCATAACATGAATAGTGTATGAATCAATAGTTTGTCAATAAAGCAAAAAGAAAAGTATATTTTATACATTTAACCTCTCCTAACTGCTGCTGCCAGGTGTCCTTAACATTTTAAATGACTATATAAATACTCAATAAAACTTATGCTTGCCATTAAACCACAAATAACTGAAGCAGTCCAACTTTATTATTTGTTCTCATAATTGCAAAAATAATTTTGCTAGCACCCAAATATGTATATCACCCTAAACCTCAATGTATTAATTTGAAGTAAGCCTTACTGATTGCAATGCAAACCTACTTCCAATTAAGTGTTCCTAGGATTGTAAGTTAATTGTTCTCATAAAGCAGCATTGCTTTGTCACATTAGGCAACTAATTACACAAATTGCTTCATGAATTCAGTGGGCAAGGGCTGCGGTTTTAATACATTAGTAGCTTTCACATCTTACAAGAGGGCTTATACACAGACAACCAATTTTAGTACTGCTGTTGTGATGCATGCAACATCTTTTTCCAAAGCACCGAAGTTATTAACATTGCAGCTGTTGCAAGGAGTCCAGACATTTTGCCTCAAGAAGGCATTTATGTGGCATTTTCCTCTTATTAAAGTCACAGTGGATGATATCCAAGCAAGAAATACTCAGAATAAACCCATTAAAATTAATGTACTTCAGTACATTGATTTCAGTGGGTCTACTCAGAGTATGACTAACAGTGATATCATTCAATATTTTGTGAATGAAAAAAATGGGATTCCCACTAAGCTTTTCTGTTGTGGTCATTGCTGCTTTCTGGCCTACAGCATCATGGGTACTGGCTAGAGTTCAACCCAGGGATACTTCATGTGCATTCAAAACATTCTGAGGGAGCGAAAAAGTACACAGCCACCTGGCTATTTCTCCTTTCCTCCATTTTTCTCTTTGTTCACCGAACTGACCCAGTGAGTTGAAGAGAAAACTAGAGCCTACTTTTTACAGCAGCCAGAAAAGGAGAGTGAATGAAGGAATTAATGAAAAAATGGGGCGGGAAACACAAAACACAGCATGCTCTCCCACTGACGTGGTGTAAGAGAGAGGGCTTGCAGAGAGCAGCCCACTCTGCTTACTTCCATCAGATGGGAGAGCAGCAGCAAGTCTGGGAGTTCAAATCAGGAACAGGAAGGGTTAAGACGGGTCCAGGGCTCTGCAGAGTCCTGGTGGCTCAGCTCCAGGTTGGTAGCAGGGAAGCAGGGGAGGAGCTAGCTTCAGCAGGGGCTGGAAAGGAGGGAGGAGAGGGAACGGCACCTCAGGAGCCTGGTTTGGGACCACGGAGGACCCATAGAGCAAGGAGGAGGGGCGTTTGGAGTCTTAAAAGGGGGGTCAGAGCCCACGAGACGCCATTGTGGGCTTCTGCCCCATGCAGAGCAGACATGATTTGAGACATCTCACCACTGTATATAGCATGCACAATAAAACTATGAAAATCCAGAGGATGTGTGGAGTGCTTACTCGGGAGTAGCCAACACCCCATCTGTGACAGCAAGCCCACAATCTTTTGATGGCTACCCCGAGGGAAGAGGGCTGCAAATGTAGCAGCCGGCATGAAGTTGGCAGCATCTAAAGCAGAAGAGAGAGATGCCAAGGGAGGATTGGCATGCGTGAGGGGTGTAGCAGAGAGCAAGCTGCAGCCAGCACCCTGCAACTATGGAACGGCTCAAGCACCAGGTAGGCACCCGGGCACAGGGGAAGCCAGGCTTAGTGAACCGAGCAGCTCTGAACACAGCCAAGCCGGAGTGGAGGCTGGACAAGCAGAGAGGACACTCGGGACGGGCCAGCACTTTGTAGGGCGACCCTCAGCACAAGCTGGCTCTAAGGCTGAGAGGCATGGTGGCGTGGAAGTGCAGGAGGCTGAGAGGCGAGTCCGGGCAGAGGGGACAGACGGAGGGGAAAGGCAGCGGCCACAAGCTCCCATACAGTCCCTGGAAGGCAGCTACAGCTCAGCACAGACCCCTCCAGCCAGATGTGATGCAGAGGGACAAAGCCCGCGCGCGGGTACTTTCAAACGCTGACGCGGGAAAACAGAGGGAAGAGAAAGGCGGGAGATGCCTTTACAATGCACCCAGCCACTGGGTGGAACACTGCCCCCAGAGGAAGGAATGGCGAGAGCAGGCAGGCACAGACACAAGCCTGGATGCCAGATCAGGAGGGGAGGGGCCAGGCAGAGCACCAACAACTGAGCCCTCCTGTAACACCCCACAGCACGACAAAGAGATGGAAGTAAGTCTGCAGCTGCCAAGAGGCCAGACCCAGGAGACAGTCGGGCTTCTCTGCAGGGGCAGCAGCAATGATTTCCTATCGGTGGACTTTGCTAGGCAGAATCAGATTCCCCTTTTCCCAAGGAAGCTTCCCATGAGCGTCTCGGCCATAGACGGCAGGGAATTGCAGGAGGGTGAGGTCACGCAACAGACCCCCTCTCGGAAGATGACAGTGAACAAGCACGCAGAAGTGCTAGCTTTGGACTTAATGGACAATGACCCTGTGGGCAGCCAGCGCCGGGGAGATCTCACCTTTGGAGATGCAGACGGCAAGGAGCACTGCAGGAAAGAAGGAGAATCCTCAGGATCGCACCACATCAGCTCCCCAGGCGGATGGAACGACGCCGAGGCAGGGATGCAGGAAGAGAAACTGAGCCAACTCACCAAAGAGGACACTTTTACCCAGAACATACGGAGGGACTTGAGGGAGGGAGAAGGGGCAGGGGAAGGGCTTGCAGAGAAAGAGGGGTTACTCTTTAGCAATGATGCCCGGTATATGCCCCAGGACTCCCTCAGAGGGAAGATTCTCAGGCAATATCATGACAACCCCACGGAGGGGCATGCAGTACATGTCTTCACGAGGCTCACACCCAGTAAGGCCAGTCTTGGGCGAAACCCCAGAGCCTTCCCAGAGCAGGGGGAGGGGGAGATTGGGGGACCACCTATTGAGGCATGGGGTGAGAGGAGGGAGACAGTACACCAACAACTGGATGGAGACGTGGCAAGGAGCAATGAGGCTTACAAGGAGGGGGCAGACCATCACGGGGGACTGGAGAAGGTCTTCCACGGAGGGGACAGGGTCTGGCTGTGGTCAGAAGGCCTTCCCATGGGGGGAAGGGGGAAGAAGCTGGCACCCAGAAGGCTGGGGCCCTTCAAGGTTCTGACACAGATCAACCCTGTCACCTTCAGGGGGGAAGTACCTACAGCGAGAAAGGTCCATCCCGTGGGTCACAGGTCTTTGCTCTCACACTTTAGGGAAAGCCCAAGGTTCAGAGGACGTGACACACATCCAACACAAGACGCTGACAGGAGGGAGGGGGAGGAAATCACACAAAAGACACTAGACAGAAGGGTGGAGGGAGAAGGCAGCCAAGAGGTTCCAGAAAGAAAGGAAGAGGAGGAGGTCTACAGTGCCACAGCGAGCCCGGGCTCCCGGTGGGGGGAGGGGGGGTTAAAATGTCTGATGGCCAGGCAGGGCACTCCTGCTTCCCAAAACGCGGAGGCAACCACGCACACCATGCAAGGGGAGGACCGCACACTGGAACTGCACGCTCCTTTCTCCCACAGACCCAAACCACCACACGTCAGTAGCACAGGGAACACAGAGGGGGAGGGCGATCCCAGGTGGGGAGCAGGGGAGACGCAGACCCAAGGAGCCCTCCGGGAATCGGAAGCAATTTTCCAGAGGGAGGAGGAGGATGACAACGGAAGGAACTACACGGACCAGCCACCCAGCACCGACTGGGAACAGGATTTTACACACACTACAGAGGAGGAAGACCTGTCAGGCTTCCAGCCCTCTTTACAGACATCAGACCAGGCAAACCAGGCCTCAGAAAGGGGGGGGAGCCTGGAGGGGGGGTGGATGTAAGAGAGAGGGCTTGCAGAGAGCAGCCCACTCTGCTTACTTCCATCAGATGGGAGAGCAGCAGCAAGTCTGGGAGTTCAAATCAGGAACAGGAAGGGTTAAGACGGGTCCAGGGCTCTGCAGAGTCCTGGTGGCTCAGCTCCAGGTTGGTAGCAGGGAAGCAGGGGAGGAGCTAGCTTCAGCAGGGGCTGGAAAGGAGGGAGGAGAGGGAACGGCACCTCAGGAGCCTGGTTTGGGACCACGGAGGACCCATAGAGCAAGGAGGAGGGGCGTTTGGAGTCTTAAAAGGGGGGTCAGAGCCCACGAGACGCCATTGTGGGCTTCTGCCCCATGCAGAGCAGACATGATTTGAGACATCTCACCACTGTATATAGCATGCACAATAAAACTATGAAAATCCAGAGGATGTGTGGAGTGCTTACTCGGGAGTAGCCAACACCCCATCTGTGACACGTGGAATATTTAATGGAATTAGCAAAGCTTTGTAATTGTGATTTGGCAACTCTAGAAATGACTGACTGGTGTCTACGATACCACATTTCCTAAGCCGAGCCTATGCCATTTGTTATACTTGTCATTTATTTTCTTTGAACCTCAGAGGGTGAACATTTCCCTCCTCCTTACCAGTTAAGTGTAAGCCAAGCTCCTTTCAACAAAGGGGAATAGCCTCTTCCTCCAAACCTACTCCAGGCATTGCTCTCACACCATTTAATGGACTATTCTCCTAGTGTGGATTCCTATTTAGCCAAAACAGCACCATCCGTGGACAAGAGGGAAGTATTTGCAGTCTTGGGGGAATCCCAAGATTTGCAAAAGTACAAAATAACTTTGAGGGGTGAAATGCCCAACTGGGGGCAGGGGCGGGACAGGGACTGCCGATCCCAATGAAGGCTGGCCATGTTCAGTTGGCACAGAATGCTGGCTGACATTTGGAGATAAATCAGAAAATGGGGAGGAAGGAAAGGAGATAAAACAGTGAAATGGGGCATAGCTAGCTGACTGGAACTCCAACAGGTACAAATCATATTGAAACTTTTTTGCAGGCCCAGCTTGTTCTATTTTCTCTGTCTTCTCCAGAGTACTGGTATTGTAATTAGATCTCATGAGAGGATTGCATAGCAGGAAGATAACCATATTGTGGGATTCTATAGTTTCCTAAAGCTACAAAATGGTCTACTTAGAATTGCTGCAAGAGCATGTGCTTTACAGAGATCACTGTTTTCCTGGGCTTCTAAACAGGATAAAGTAAATGGAAACACCTTACTCAACTATTTAAATACTATCTGTGCCGTTGATATACAAATGATAGATACATACAAGGGTAGGGGGGGGTCTGCACTTTACAGAAGGAGAAAAACATTTGCATGGAAAATAAGCTGTACTCTACACTACTGCTTTACATAATTCTGCCTGCCCCCCAACCCAGCTCCAATACTAAAAGTGAGATATGCTGGAGGAAAACAGCTTAAAGCAACAGCAGACATAGCATATTACACCAGGAGTTTGTTTTGGAGATTTTTAAAGGCCAGAGGTCTATAAAGCTCTGTTTTGGTGGGCAAGTTTGATCAATTCGTGTTCCATACAGTGATTTTTTTTTTCCTGTGCAAAATTCAAATTTAGACTTTTATTCTACCTTAAAGTGGTAGTAGATAACACTTTCAGCAATCTGCTAGCAAGGAGATGAATTTAATCGTGGATGAATCAGGTCAAGCTTGTTAAGGTCAGCTTAGGCTAATGTGCTAATGTCTGAAAGTGAAACGCTGAAAGCCAAGTATGGTCAGAAAAGTCTCCTATAAAGTGGGGAGTGCAGCTTGCTCTGTATCTGGTTCACAACCACCAGCACAATTTCCTCACCTTGAAAGGTTTTTCCTCAGCTTCTTTGCTCCGGGTTGTTGTCAACCAACTCCTACTTACAGCAGACCCAGTGAAATCAATGGGCATGACTACCTAGGTATATTGATTTCAATAGGTCTAGTCTGATTAGCAGTTAATTGTATACAACCCTGTGCCTTTAAATACTAATCCATTCCTTTTAGGTACTAAGGAAGATATGTGAATGCATTTGAGTTTGGTTATCAGTGTCCTGTATGAACAGACTTTCATTTGGTATCCAAACACAGAAGTAGATAGATACCTCTACATTCTAAAGTAGATATGGATTTGAATCTGTAGTATTTACATCCCCTTCATTTGCTGTCTGCAGGATACAAATGGAGTATATTATTTTCCGCTACATGTCTGCCATCTGTTTCAACAAAGCGGTTTATACACAACCAACTATAGAACATTCATTAGCTTAATAATTATTTGCCCATAAAACTGCTGATTCATTTACTTATTTATTTATATGTATGCAAATTTTATAACAGCATTTTTGAAAAATCATACTTATTATTCATAATTAAGTTAAAGGCAAGCTCTAGTGTATGTATGTTGCACTTACCACGTGGATTTTCTCACTATATTTAAAATACACTGACAAATGGTAACATCCTTGGGGGGGGGGGACTCAAACAAAATAGTGCTTGATATCTGAAAGCCATAAATAAATGTACAACACTTTATACCTAAACCAAGCCCAACAGGACAATCCAGCAAACAAACAAAAAAACCAAAATCCAGTAATTGGGGCGCTTGAAAAAAGTCATGGCATGATCGGTAATAAATGATATGTGCCACTCCCACACATAGTATAGTTTTTCCCCAGGCCAGAAAAAAGTGTATTTGCCATTACACTAATATTTATGTGCACCACACCCTTTCATTTTCGTAAAAAAATGATTATTGACTAATCAAAAGCAAAGGTAGGCAAAGGGATAGCAAGAGTTTGCTTCTGAATACTCATAGTAATATTGTGGTACAAGTATGTGGCACATTTTGGGTTGGGATCATTTAAACATCCTCAATGCTAGGAGCCATTTCCTTTCCTATACAAGATATGCAAGTATCACATAAAATACACAAAAAAATTCATCGTTAACAGCTAGCTAACAAAGGCTATTATATAATTTAGAATAAAAACTCATTTAGCCATTTGCAACACAAGAAATATAAATTTAAGTTTAAGACGTTAGGCTGCATCCAATGCCCATTAACTTGAGACGAAACTCCATCTAACTCAATGGGACTTGCACCTGAGTAAACATACATATAGGACTGTGCTGACAGTGATATATATATATAAAGGTTCAAATAAAGGGAAAGCTAAATGAGCTATAAGATATATAACACTTTCCAGGTGCAGCGCTTCTAGCTCAGAAGTCTGATTTTTGTTGCTTTATTAAGAGTATGTTCAATAAGCCTCTAATTTGCACATCACTCAAAAACACCGTTCTGTTAACATTTCAAGAGTTAAGGGACGCTTCCTATTTTAAGCCAACTTAAATTGCTGGTGGGTGCTTACCTTGTAAAGTTTCAGGGCTGCCTCGTGTCTGTGATTGGTGGTATGTAAGCGCAATTTATCCACGCTGTTGGTGTAGTAGTCACAGGCATTACATTTTAGGTGAACTGGGTTGCCAATGGCAATGCACTTCAGCCTCCACTCGTTAGTTTTGCCTCCTTCTTTAATGTGAGCCACCAGTTGATATTTTTGCATGTGTTTGTCAGTCTTGCAGTGAAGCTGGAAGTTTGCTTTGAGCTGCGTGTTGTAGTTACAGAGCTTGCATTGGTAGATGTCTCCAATTACAGCCCTCCACTCCTCTTCAGGGAGAGAACGTTCATTGCTCACATGCACACTTAGGGCCTCCAGGCTGTCAGAGGTGAATTTGTTGCAAACAGCACACTGGAATAGCTTCAGCGCTGGGTCACTGATATAAGGTGACAGCTCTCCTGCAGTAAGGAGGGACAGGTCATCACCCATTAGCTGACCACTGGCAAGCCGGATTTCAGGTGGCAGCTCATTATTTACTACAGGGGAAAAAATTAAAAGGGAAAGTAGAGACCAGAAAGTATAGAGCACATATTACACACATACACACACACAAAGGAATCTATAAAATAAAGCCTTGACAAGGGGCTTGCTTTCTCTAGAGCTTACACTATAAAAAGCTGTAATAGGATTGAATCAGGATCAATTACAATCATCCCTTTCAACTTCTAAATTCCC